>NW_010106776.1:345-570 GCF_000699245.1 Pterocles gutturalis | reverse complement strand
GGAGTGAAAAGCGTCCAGCTCACTGCAGCCCATTTCCCAGCTAAACCCCCCCCGAAAAGACCCCCGAAGGGCACAGCCTCACCATTCCAGCAGGTCCTCGTCCCCTGATGCTCAGGCGATGCTCCCAGGGTGTGGGGACCACGAGCTGGGGGTTTGTTCTGCTTCCCACTGAGCCCCGGCTCTTATCCTGCCTTCTGCTCCACCTCTGACCCCGGAGGGGGTGCC
>NW_010106776.1:0-257 GCF_000699245.1 Pterocles gutturalis | reverse complement strand
CTCGCAGCTCCATCGCTGCGTTTGGAGGGGATTCCAGGAACCGGGGTGGCTCAGGCGTGATCATCTTGTGTCTGACTCGCAAGATGGTTTTTCTCCATCCAGGACACCTCTGGTTTGCAGCCCACCTTCACCCAGTCCAACTGGGACCCCACTGGTTTGCAGCCCCCCTTCACCCAGTCCAACTGGGACGCCACTGGTTTGCAGCCCCCCTGCACCAGCCCAGCCCAGCCCCTCTGCCAGCTGCCTGAAGTGTGGAG
>NW_010106775.1:8181-17758 GCF_000699245.1 Pterocles gutturalis | reverse complement strand
TGGCTGATGCCCCCTCGGCCTCTTTCACATCCCTGCCTGGCTCCAACAGGGGCTCCAGCAGGTCCATCCTTGCACCCACAGTTCATGGTCGTGTCTGGGAGAGTGTTTCCCCCTGCCCAGCTGGGGACCAACAATTTAATGCTAGCAGCGATAGTGTGGGAAGGAGCAAAGGGAACGGAAAGCACTGGGGGAGCAGGAGGGCAAGGTTAGATGCACCAGAGTCCTCCTCTGCATCCTGCATACCCTCCTGTCCACTTTGTCCCCCGGGATGCTCTCTCCCCACTCAGCATTCTGGTTCTGCACTAGCCCAACTCCCTCTCCAGCACCATGAGCCGGCATCCCCACCCCACTGGGGGCATTAGTGCTTGGGGGAGGAGAAGGCAGTCTCAGAGCCTCCCTGTGTGTCAGCTGCTGGGATGAGGCTCTCACTAAGCAGGCTGATTCCCAGCGGCCCTAAGGTGGACAGATGCACTTAGCCCACAGGTGAAGGACCAGAACCCCCATAAACCTCATCCCATGCACGCCGGGGGTCGGGATGCCCAGATCCCACGGCAGCCCCAGCAGCTCCCCCCTGCCCTCCTGCTCTCTTCCCTGCAGTGCCCTCAGCCTCTTCCCGCCTGGCGTGCCCCAGCTCAGCCTGGGTGCCCCCTGCCATGCACAGACCAGGGGTGCACCTCCGGCAGCCTGGTCGCTCCCTCATCTCCACCCTCCAATATGATAGGGCACCATCCCGCTCAGCCCCCCTTCCCCAGCCAGGGCACAGGTCTCCTCTCCAGGAACTCTCTCCATTGCAAGACCGGGAGGCACGCTGGTGCCGTGACATCTTCCTCTACCACCATGGCATGCCAGGCCAATGGGGATATTTCGGATGCCATGTCCGAGGTGTGGCCAGAGCCATGGCCGTGGTGAGGAAGCGGCTGTGGGTGCATGGGTCGCAACACCCGCTCTGTACTGAGAAGTGTCCATTAAACAGCTGTGTCCAACTCGCCTCCAGTCAGCATGCTTACGGGGCTTCTGGCTTCTCCTTGGGGAATTTCTGGGGAGCCCACAGATGCCTGTTGTGTTTAACACCCTGGCCCAGCCTCAGGACCCTGTCCCATCACAGGGCAGGCTTGGCCTCATGCCCCCAAGTGTCCCACAGCAGCAATGGGGTGAAGCCAGGGGGTGCACCCAGGACCCTGCAAAGTCAGAGTACCCCACATCTGGCCAGGAGAGCAGTGGCAAGAGTGCCTGGCTGCCCCACAACTGCCCCAGCTCCTGCAGCAGCACAGACACCCATCTCCAGGATGGGGGTGCTCCTTGCCTATGGAAGCACTGGTGGCTGTGAATAGAGCACTGTGCACCAGTGTTAAAGTGGTTTGCACTGTCTGGGTGTCCAGTATTATTCCTGTGGTTCAAACCCTAGGCTTCCCATAGCAGAGTCTCAGGCATTGAACCTTATTTTTAAAAAAGCTATTTATTCAAATGGTACAGCTGGTAAAACAGCTTGAGCTGGGTACCTCGGAGAGGGACCCTGAATGAAAAAAATCTCTGGGCAGTTGTACCCTTACAACCTGTGCACCCACCCCTGGGCCTCTCTTCACACACTTTTCACATACCCTCTTGGTCCAGTGGTGATTCCTGGTCTGAGACCCTCTAACACCTCACTGGATTCCTTCTCTGTCTACAGTCAGGCCATAAATTGTCCTTATCTTGTCAAGTTGCAGCTTCTGCTGAGGGCTGTAGCGTCCTTGTCCTCTGTTTGTGTGTGTTGTCCAAAGCACTGGAAACTGAAAAAGCCCTAGACTTTAGACAAGCACTGCTTAGCAAGACCCAAAACATTATTCTTACACTAAATCCAAAACACAGCACTGTACCAGCTACTAAGAAGAAAATTAACTGTATCCCAGACAAAATCATATCCAGCTGAAAGTTCACAGCTTGCAGCCTAAGGCTTCAGATCTACCTACCCATGCTAGGTAAGTAATGCTAAACAAACAGTATATCAAATCACACAACATTACACCGTGACCCTTGCATCTCAATGCTAAATGACTGACTCTGAGTGGTTCATTCTATTTCTAACACCTTATTTAAGCTGAATGACTAGTACCTCTTAACACCGGGGAAGGCTGGATGCTGGGAACAGGCTGTTTGCAGCGGTGCCAGGAAACTCTAAATAGCCTCACAGAGACACCAAGGGTCCCTGGGAGAAGGTCTCTGGAGAGTGTTCCCTGTGGCTGGAGGCTCCTCCAGTGCTAGCCCCATCCACGGAGCTCCCAGGGAAAGCTGCAGCTGTTGCTGGTGGCACGTGGTCTGTGAGCACTCGGCTGCCAGCAAAGGGGGCTCGCCTGCCAGTGGGGGCTTTCCATGCACAGTGCCTGTGCTGCAGATGGGAGGGGAATGGGACTTGAGAAGTGGATCTGGGGGAGAATTAGGAGGGGGATGATGCCCTGGCAGCATCCATAGGGTCTGCAGGGAGAAGAGCTTGTTGCTAAAAGCTGGACTTGGATATTTCAGCCCATTGCCACAGCTGCTGTGGGCTGCCATTGCATCCAGACCACACTGGTGGTGTCCAGCTGGCCCCCAAAGAAAATCCAGCAACTGTTGCAGGCCTCAAAAGCCAAATCAGCTGTAAAAGCTCCTGAGAGAGGCCCCCATCGCCTTGAGGAAGAGGATGGACACCTGGAGGAAGGAGGAGCTTGCAGTGGGTTGTGTGCCTGAAGCCAGGGATGCTGCGGCTGGGCAATGCCGTGGGCTCTGACCCTGGAGGGAAGTCCTCACCTGGGGAGAGGGTGTTAATTGCTGCCTTATTGCTCCTGCTGCTGGAGTTGAAGAGCAAGTTGGGGCAGAGCACAGGTCCTGGGGACCCTGTGGGTGAAGCACCTGCTGCCAGCACCCCAGTCCCACACCCCGAGCACCCCACAGGATCCAAGCTGGGAGGGAAGAACCACCTCAGACCCACTCTGCACCCAGCCCCTCCCCTGGGGACAAGGCACAAGCAGCTTTCCCAGCCCCAGCCTACCCTGCCACCCCCTGCAGCAGCCTGGCACCCCTGCCAGGGCATGCAGCTGCCTTGTCCCCAGGGACCTGGCAAACAAGGGCTGTGGGTGGCCAGGCTGGCCCTCGTCCCGCAGAGCTGTGCTGCCACAGCCACAGCACCAGCTGTCCCGCACGCATGCTCTGCCACAGGCACAGGTCCCCAGTGAGTGACCGCCAAGGGTCAGAACGTGCCCCAGCCAGCTGTGTCTCTGCACGGGCAGCCTCAAGGTCTGGGCAGAAGTGGGAGGATGCGGTGTGGGAATGGACAAGGTGGTGCTGTGGCATCTCTTAGTTGTCACCTGCTCCTCCGGGACTGGTGACCTCAGTGACCCTGTCCCCGGAAAGCCCCTGTGGCCTGCAAACCACCCTTCACAAATGCTGGTGCAAACCTCTCCCCAAATGCTGGTACAAACCTTCCCCTGCATGTTGGTGCAAACCTCCCCACCACCTGAATGCTGGTGCAAATCCTTGCCCAAATCCTTGAGCAATCTTTTTGCTAAAAGCTGGTTCAAACCTCTCCCTGAATCCCTCTGAATGTTGGTGCAAACCTTTGACCAAGCACTGGTCCAAGCCTTTCCCTTAACAGTGGTGTAAACCTCCCCACTGAAAATCCCAGAGGCCCAAGACCAAAGGATCAGGATGCTCATGTGGGATTTAAGGCTGGGCAGGAATCATCTGTCCAGCCTACCACTCCCCAGACCCCGTAAGGAAGGAAATCCCAGAGGGGGTAAATTCATGCTGTAGTGTGTATGTGCATCCCACACACCTGTTGTCGCAGGTCCGGGTGCCACGCAGTGGGTGCTGTGCTGCCCGTGGGGCTGCTCCCCAGCCGGGGTTCCCAGTCCCAGGGCTCCAGCCCAGCATCACCCAGCCTGGGGCCATGGGCAGCGTCATGGGGTCCTGGGAGGCAGCTCCAGCTCGTGCATTTCGTTTTGGAGCAGGCAGCAGTCAGAGCATTGGCCATCCTTCGCCCAGGTGGTCCTGCCATCTGTGAGGGGATGGGGGCATCTCGTGCTGCTCATCCTGCTCGGCTCAGAGTGTCCCCGCCCTCCCATGGGGACTCCGTGGTAGCAGTGCCCGGCTCTGCAGGGAGGTTGCACCCTCTGCTGGGGTGCACGGCCACTGCACAGGGCTGACACCCACCCCAAAAACCCCTGCTTGTGGGGAAGTTGGGTGCTTAGCTTTGCACCCCAGGGTTTAGGATAGCACCCTCCTCCAAGCCCCAACACCTCTGCGTGTCCCCGGGGCTCTCCTGGGTTTGGCCACGTGCCATCAGGTCCAGTGTGCCCCAAACAGGAGGTGACCGCAGTGTGCGCTGCACCAGAGCCAGATGACCCTCGGGAACACGTGTGGGGATTTGTGATGACAGACATGGAGGGAGCGAGGGGAGAGAGAGGTGACCCACTGGGCTGAAACAGTGTCACTGTGAGCTGTGGCACCTGGCCACCACTGGGGCAAGATGTCAGAGCCCCATCCCATCACTGCCACAGGACGAGCCAGGGACCTCTGGCAGGAAAAAGGGGGTTCTCTGGGCAGCATGTGACAGTGACAGCACCAGCCACAGCTCCTGGAGGCAGTGTCACCCTGGTGGCCCCAACCATCCTTCCCCTCCCACACCAGAGCAGGAGTGACCATTCAGAGTGGGGACAAGTTTCTCCATTTAGCAACATCCCCTTAGATGCAAGCAGGGCAAGAGGGGGGGAAAGATGAGGGGGTTTGGAGCACGGAACTGAGATGAGGAGGTTGGACCACGCAGACATGACCCCCACCCCAAGCCAGGTTCTCTAGAGGCACCAGGACCCTCTGGGGAGACCTCCAGGTGGCCTGGGGGGTGATGTGGCCGGGGAGCAGTGTGAGGGGCAGCGAGACGCGTGTCTGCCCCCCCACCCTGAGAGGTGGCCGCAGGGTGTCGCCGCTGCACCGCGCCGGGAGCAGCAGTGCCACTTTGGGACCTGCAAACTGCACAGCCACCCCTGGCCATCGCATCGCGGACAAGGGCACAGGACAGCATGGCTGGCAGGGGCCAAGAGCATGCCACCCGGCCGCCCTGGGGGAGCGGTTCCACCAGGCGGTCCTGGTGGAGCGGAGGGGCTGGCATCACTGCGCCAGCCATGTCTCCAGCCTCGTGCCCAGCTGCTGGTCCCACAGCCATCAAAGCATGCAGGGAAGAGGGATGCAGGGACTCATTTCAGTCCCCAAAAATCATTTTGTAGGGTGGTTTGTGACTCCCTCCTCCTTCTGCCCCAAACCCAGCTCTGACTCCCATCTCTGCCCCATAGAACCCTCTTCCATGGTTCGGTGGCCATGGCAGGCAAGTGCTGGGCCAAACACCCTGCATGAGGAGCTGGGACCCAGCCCAGGCAGCTCCAGGCTCCTGCTGTCTGCAGTGGGCTCCATCCTCTGAGGAACTCAGGAGCTGGGAAACCCCAGGGCTTGGAGAAGAGGGACCAGCCCAGGGCTCCCTTGGGTCTGGCACCCCTTCCCCACAAGATGCATGGGGACCCAGAGGCCCCTCCTCTCCGTGTCTCCTGGTGGGAGTCCTGGCCACCCCCTCCTCTGCACAGAGCCACTGCACCCCGAACAGTCGCAGGGTCTGTCCACACCCAACACTACCACAGGGGTGGGGAGGAAGCTCAGGCAATGGAAAGGCAACCAGGGACCAGGCATGGTGACAGGGATAGGGACAGCTACTCCCAGCAGCACCTGCTGGGACCGGCCACATGCTGCTTGGGTCCACAGAGCAGTCCAGGGGGAGGTGTACGGGACCTGACCAGGGAAATTGGGTCCCCTTCCCAGCATCTCCCTTACCACACTAGCTCCCCTAGGAGCAGCAGGACAAGCTGCCTTGACAGGACACAGCCCCACGGGCACTCCAGCATGGAGGTGGTGAGCCCCTCTCCCGGGAGGATGCACACAGCCTGGGCCACCCATGGGAGCCCAGGCAGGGGGCTGTGCACAGCTTCCTGGCAGCACGCTGTGCTGCCGACTGCCCCACACTGCCAGCTTGGTGGCCCTGACACAGTGCGGGGCTGCCAGACACGGCCTCCTGTTTCCAGCATGCTCACTCCTGCTTTCCTCCCTCCAGCACGGCTCCGTGTGGGGACACAGGGTGCCTGTGTGCTGCGAGGGGTGCAGAGGCAGCCCTGGGACGAGGAGGGGGTGCACAGTTTGGTGCCAGGCACAGCATGGTGCTGGGCACTGTGAGCATCTTGCTCCCCGCAGCAGCTTTGCTGTGACTCTACGCAGCACCCGGGCAGGGTGTCCAGGACCTCTCCTGCCTCGGTGCAAGGCCATGTGGGAGTAATGCATTAAGAGTCCTGGGGGCCTCCCTCTATGCCTCCCTGCGCCTACTGCCCTGGCCTTGCAGTGGGACCAGGAGATGGCATAGTGGACAGTGGCCCCAGCCCTAGGCTCCCATGTCCAGCTGTTCCCCTCTCCACACCAGCCTGCACCCCGCTGGCCCCCAAGCAGCCCCTATCGAGCACCAAGGTTGGTGTGGTGGGGGCCATCGGCTGACAAACAAGGCAGGGAGGGAAATGCCTTAGGGTACAGCAAAGGGCAGGACCTGCCTTCCTATTTTGGCTGTGCAGATCCAAGCCCTGTGGCTGGCGCTGGAGCAGATGCTGACACCATTTTTTACCTGCCCCAGCATCCCTTCCCGCTCTACGTCTGTGCTGCACAGCCCCGCATCTCCTCTCTGTCTGGGATGTGCCCCTGGACCTGAAAGCCAGCACACAGAGTCCCCTCTGCCCCTCCACATCCCCGCGTCAAAGCACACGACAAGGACACAGGTAACAAGGCATCAGTCCAGCACTAACTCAAGAGCCCCATGGGGCCAGGTCGTATCCTGGCTGGACAGGGAAGGAGGAAAGCAGACAGGGTACCTGGAAAGCAGTGATTTGGATCCAAGCCGCTCCAGAAAGCCAGTGCCAGGCTTGGCACAGGCAGAGGGACCCAGCCCACAGCTTGACAGGACGCAGAGCCCTGTCTGTGTCATCTGTCAATCCACGCAGCATTGACAGGGCCACTGGCTCCCCGGGGGGGGGGCGTTCTCCTCGCCCAGCCACTACTGGGGGTAGTAAAGGGGAAAGCACCTCGTGTTTAGCATGGGGCACCCTGTGACCCAGCAGCAAAATGATCTGGGGGCTGGAGTGACTGATCCACAAGGAGCTGCACACAACTATCTCGCTCGGCTGAGCGATGACTAAGGGAAGGCCAGGAGAGCAGTCTGCATACCACCAGGCAGAGGAGGAATTATTCAGGCTGGAGCGTGGGGGGGCGGAGGGAGGGAGGCTGGAAGGAGAGGGGTGGAGGGAAGGTGGAGGCTGGGTGGGATGCTCCGGCAGCACTCCCCCTCGCTGCCTGAGGGACACCAGGTACCAGCCAGTTCTTGTGCTGTTTCTCCCCAGGATGGTACCAGTCCCCAGACCTGCCAGCTCACTTTTGGGAAGAAAATACTTTCAGCCAGGGGGATGCCCTGCCCTGGCCCCAACCCCATGGCCAGGCCATTAGCACTGCAGGACAGCCAGCATCTCCCGTGCATGGGGAAACACCCAGCAGCTGCCTGCACAGGGCAGGCCCCCAGGTATGCACAGCCCTGTCCCTGCCCTCCCACGACATGACAGCATGGACAGCAGGCTATGTGCTGGAGCTATTTCTGCTGGTCACAGGGCCACGCCACTCCCACACTGGGGACAACTCTGTGCCTGTGGACAGGCTGTACCACGCTGTGCCGGGCCCACTGCTGGGGGACAGATGGGTGCTGGCCTTGCAAAAATGCACCTCAGTGCCCACAAGGTGAATTTTTAATGGCAGAGAGAGAAAGGTGGAAAAATGACCCTGCTGTGTGGCATCTCTTCTGAGCCCTGGCCCAGCACACCAGCACTCTCAAGTAAGCACCTAGCGCACAACAAAAATGAAAGGCAGGAGGAGGGGATGCTGAGACCCAGGGACTCAGCATCATGTGAGGCCAACCCCTTCTCCCGGGAAAAAAGGAACCACACCACATAAGCCAATCCCACAGACGACAGGTACCAAACCTAACTGGGTCACCCCGTGCTTTAGGGGGCTGATGGCACGGTGGAATAGAGCAAGTCAATCATATGGAGCCATGACTCCTGCTGATACTGGGACACCCTGTCCAGCTGGGACACCCTGCCTCATTAACCTGCAGGTTGCAACCCTTCTCCCAGCATTGTAAAGATTTTTGCAGTGTAACTAGGGCACAAACTTCCCAACCCAGCCAGCATGTGATGCTGGGAGAGCCTGCAGCCTGCTCCGTGCATGGGGAGCATAGCTGAGGAAGCTGCATGCTCTCTGCACCTTCCAGCCCAAGAGGATACTTGCAAGGGGACCATCATTTCTAACCCAGAAAGCCCCCAAAACTTGCAGCCAGGAGTGCCTCAAGGCTCTCTGGATCACTTTAATGGTGCAGAATCAAAATGTGCTATGGTCAGGGAGTGGGCATGAGGCTGGGTATTACCCCATCAGTCAAATATCTACAGGCTACAAGAGCAAGGCCATGGTCCAGGGTAGTGCAGGAAAGGAAATTAAGGAAGGGGCCATAACCCAATGTGATTCCATGCCCGTGTGTTCAACAGGGCTTGTCAAATAGTCCTGCCTTCTTTATTTTATGACTTTGTAAATTCAGTTGCTGAAACACCACCAGGGACATACCAGGCTGCTGTCAGGTCATCCCTCCAGCACCCTGAGCACGGAGCAACACTCGGGGAGTGCTACAAGGCCAGTGACCCGCCAAGACCCAGTCCCGGGGACTGCCACCCAGGGCAGCAACACCTCTGTCACTGCCCGGTCCCTTCCAAGCCAGCCCCTGCCCAGCAGGTCCCCCAGCTGGCAGCGAGGTGGGATTCAGGGACCACAGCATCACTCCGGCTGTGTGTCTCCCATCTCCACGTCCTCAAGGCAACCCAGCATCCTCTTCCAACACCCTCAGTGTAGCCTGGCAACAGAGGTACCAGCATAGCAACAGTGGTACTGGCATGGCAACAGTGTTACCGGCATAGCAACAGTGTTACCAGCACAGTAACACAGATACCAGGGAGAGACAACGAGCTCAGGCAGATCCCCCCTTGCTTCAGCTGTCCCTCTGCTTCCCAGAGCAGCAAAGCTGCCCCATCTCCCCGGGGTACTTCCAACACAATGGGCCCTCCCCAGCCTCATCTCCTTCTCTCCCCATCAGCCAGCATTGCATGAGATGAGTTGCTGGGTCTCAGCCTGGGTCTCACGGGTCACAGCACCCAGGGAGCTGCACCAGCACACAGATGTTACTTGCAGGTCACCTGCGCAGGAAGACCCATACCCCCCTTCACCTGTCCCAGAGCAAGTATCTTGTTTGAAGGGCATAAATCTGTGAGACAGGAAAAACAGTCCCTCTGTTTTATATTTTTCCCTGCGGGCAGTCCCTCCCTCTGACAGAGCAAGCCTGCCGCTTAGGGCCAGCTCTCCCTGTGGTGGGGAGGAAAGGCGCTGTCATCCCCGCGTGGGGGGGACATGAGGGATGCCCTCCTCCCCCCCCCCCCGCTTGCCCAGGCGGAGG
>NW_010106775.1:0-8102 GCF_000699245.1 Pterocles gutturalis | reverse complement strand
AAGGCAGCAAGCGTGGCGGGGGCGCGCACCAGCCCCCGAAGTGAATTCCCTGACGTGGCAAACATCTCCTGAAGCCCCCTCGACACCCACCTGCACACGCAGGCAGGAGCCCACGCGCATACGCAGGCAGGAGCCTACATGCCGGCGCATGCCTGCCTCTAAAGGAAAAGCCTCACCAGAGACAGTGCTGAAATAGTGAATTGCCTCATTCATTCACCCTCTCCGGAAGCTCTGCCCATACATGCAAACATACACGCAGGGAGGCATGTGTGGTGGACACGTGCGCCCACCCCTACGCCCTTCAGGAATGTCCCCCCCAGCCACCTTCTTCAGCACCCACTCGTAAATGCAAGCACAGTCTGCACCTGTGTGTGTCCCTCCACGCAAACCCCAGCCCTGCAGGTGGGGAACCCTGGCTGGAGCAAATTTTGCATGTAGCCCCCATCATGGCACGGTGGGGTGACCCACGTTCCCTTGGGGAGGGAAACCCCCCTGATATTTTTTAGTCCAAAATCCAGAGACTCTCATGTGGAAGATGACCTTTTTAGCTCGCACATAAGCACTCCCGGATCTGTTTGCTCCCGCAGCTCGGAGAAGACCCTTCTACAAGGGATGCTGCTGTAGCAAAAACCCGTCACCATGGCCAGACAGGTCACTCCATCCCCAAAAGCTTGAGGAGGACCTGGCAAGGAGGCTGTGCAGGGCACGGCACATGCATAGGGGACACATACGCACTGTGTGAATGCCCAGTGACACATCCACGTGGGATATGCATGGAGAAAAATCTCCATTTCTATGCTGGAAGTTCTGGTCTGGGGTTGTCACCTAGCAAACACCCTCCCAGAATGCATAGACTTGCAGCACAAGCCTGCGTGCAACCCCAGACAGATGCAGCATGTGCCCACACGCATGTGCACACACCTGGCACTCTCCACAACACATGACTCTGCAGACCCCATCTGGGGGTTTGGCACACAGGGCACACACAGGGCACACACAGGCACGGCCAGGCAGCAGTGGGGCAGAGCGATGCCTGGAGCCTGCCTGCGCCCTGGTGTCACCCCGCTCTGCTGGCGCGTCCTTGCATAACTCCAGACGAGTGTGGGACAAGCCACCGCACCGAGCAGGGAGATGAAGCGGATTCAGCTCATTTCTTTTCCTAGAATAACTTCTTTTTTTTAAGCCCCGTGAGGTGCCTAAGAAAACATCCCATCTCCACCCACCGCCCCCTCACCCGGCAGCCTCTCAGCAGCACGGAGCCGCGGTGCAGTGGCAGCAGCCGGCACAGCGTGTGCAGCACCCATGAGCACAGATCCATGCCCTGGCCAGGGCCCTTTTCTGACCCAGCACACAGGTCACGGGGCCTGGCATCCAGGATGGTAAGCTGCCACAACATCTCCCCTGTCTATTCTCCCTCCCCTCGTAAAGGAGGGAAACACGGGTGTACCCGCTGGTACCCCAGGGTCTGTGGGACGGGCGCCCAGCTCAGTTCCCCCCTCTAACTGCTGCTGCAGACACACGCTGACACCTGCGTTGGACAGGGAGGATTTCCCACAGCGAGGACCACTGCTCCCATCAGCACGACCAACAGTGAGGGCACCTGACCACGTGCCTCAAAGAAGCAAAAGCACCAATGTCCGCAGCCCAGAGACTGCACCTTGTCCCATCTGCCCCCTCCCATTCGACTTTGAATATTCTTTTCTTCAACCTTACTTAGAATTTGAGACCAGACACAGGAGCCTGTATCTGCCCAGATTGCTCTTCCTCCTTCACAAACACAGATCATTCAATACGGCTCCAGCCTGAGTGATGCTTTGCAAAGACAGCACCCTGCTGCCATCACAGTGTGTGGCAGCTCCCCCAGGGCCTGTGGTGCAGCTCAGCCCCTCTCCCAGGCCCAGCACACTGAACTCTGTGGTTTTGTTCCCCTCTGGCAGCAGCAATTTCTCCTCCCCAACTCCCTCCCACTCTGCACCCTCCTTCAGGCTGTACGCTCAGTGTCGCTGTCCCTACTGAAGGTTGAAGCAAAGCAGGGAATTAATTTGGGACTGTATTTTCTTAGGCATTAATTCTTCCAGCTCCTTCTCACGCGGTGACGCTGCTGCTCTCCTCGTTTGCTCCCTAATTAAGCAGCACTGTAACTTTTCCCTCTTTGCTCACTCTCCCAGCAAATTGGAAGCTGGCGTTTGCCAAGTCTTGCTTTCACCTTAAACCACTGCCATCCCCTACCAGGTTCAGATGGATTTGCCTTGTGATGGTCCAGTTGGAAACAACCGCAACCAGCTTTATCTTGGTGCCCTGCAGCAGCTCTGGTCACCAAGTGTCAGGATGAATCCTCTCTGCAATCCTCACTGTGGGCAATGGGACATGGCTTTGGGAATTAGAGCCTCAGTTCTCCAGATGTGCCCCCACAGCTGGCCACCTGTGCAAGGCTTCCAGATGCCTTGGCATTCCCAGCACATCCCAACCCTGACGAGCATCAAGTCCCTACAGAGCCCTGGCTCACAGGGCTGCTGGGAAACAGCTAACCCCCCTGCCCTGTCTTTTGGTCTGGTTTGAGAGGACAGCTCAGAGCTTTGTGCTCTCAGGGTGTCCTCTCGGGGCAGTGTTACAGAGGGGGATGTGGCGAGTGATGAGCAGGAGCCCCTTTTCATCCTGAGCAAGCATGGGGGGAACAGGACAGCAGGTCAGCGGACGCCTTCAAGGCTGCCTGGGCAAGAACGATCTCCTTTCGCCAAGGAGCAACACATCCAACAAAAACCCATGCACAGAGCAGCCACCACAGACATCTCTGCCAGGTGGGAGAGGACAAATCTGCCCAGATACCACGCTGATGGGCACCCAGGGAGACCAGATTAAACAGAAACCTCCAAGGGCTGCCCTCTGGTCCAGAGACACGTGAGAAAGACGCTTGACTTGCAGATAGTGACTCATAACACGCACTTCATCACTGGCCAGTTCATACACTGCCATCCCCTGCCCCCACACTCTTGTCTCCGACCAAGAAACGGTCACAGAACAGCCTCCAGCCAAGGGACCAGATGCTCAGCTGGTCCCCACCAGCATCTCCAGCTCGCTCGCTACCACATCCCCTCCCAGTTCAGCCTCAACACTGGCTGTTGTCTCAGGCTCCAGCCAGAGCTGGAGCTACAAGCTCTGGGCTACAAGCTGGCAGCAGCCAGCCATGACATGGAGATCCACAGAGCCACCACAGGACTAGCACAGTACCATAAAGAAGGGCCAAGGGCTGGCAAGCAGTAAGCCCCACGAGAATGAGCTGAGATGCCCAGAGCTGCGCAGCCCCACACTCCCCATTTTCTGCTCAAACCAAACTTCGCGGGCTGCTGAGGAGCTCCCCTGCCCTTCAGAAAGGCAGGTCAGCAAGTCACAGCTCTACCAGCTGCTGGCTCCTCTTTGCATGCTATCCTGGACAGGCTCTGAACATTTCCCCAGCTTCCAAAGATGAGGAAGGGGCACCCCAGCATCCTCCTGCACTCCAGAGGGGGTGCTTGGAAATCTTCCTCCCTTCCCTTCTGTACAGGGGATCTTCATGGTTTTACCCACACACCCAGAGGAGATGGGATGCTCAGGAAGCAGCAAAATCAGAGGGGTTAGTAGTTATGGGTTATGGATAGGGAAGGAAGCAACCCAGCACCACTGTGACACCAGCACAGTCTTCTGTCCCCAGCATAACATCACTTGCAACACCTGCCATTGGGTCAGGGCAGTCACAAAAAGGGGGTTTTGGAGGCAATGGAGAAGAGGCAGGACCAGAACAAAGGCAAGCCTGCCTGTACTTTCAGAAAATGGTCCTCGCCAGAACACTCCCATGTCATTTTTTTTTTTTAAGATAACACAGATTTGGTAGCACCACAGCAGTATTAGGCTTCCTACAGTCAGTTCCAGCAGTCAGCTGGGTACCACTTTGTGTCCTGAGGAGCTCATCGCATCTTGCCACCATCAGTTCATTTAGCAAATTAAGGCTTAGATGCCAGGCAGAGCATCAGAGGGACACCTTCCTAATAGATGCAGCAGTGTTTGTCTCCAGCCCAGACCCTACCCACCTCCAGCTGTGACCTGCAGGGCCAGCATCCCTGCTGGGAACACCCAGGGATGCCCCTGCCCTCAAAAGCAAGGTCTTTGGATGTGTTTCAAGGCCAAAATTCCCCAAATGATGGTGTGGCTGGACCAACTAGAAGAGCTCAGTGTGCTTGGCACCCAAATGCAGACTAGAAATAACTTGGTTAAAATGTAACTTGGAGAGAGCCATCCCTAGGAAAAACCATCAAGCACCACAGGATGCCTTTGCTCAGGAAAGCAGAGCAAAGGCTGGAAGCTGAAATGGATCCCAGCCCAATTTCAGTGCACATCCTCCACTTGCAGATGGGTCCCCAGGGGTGACCGAGGCTATTTGGGCTCCCCGGTGTGGCTGGCCTCCCTTCCAGCTGGGCACATGAGGTTGCAGGCGGGTAGCAAGGAGGATGCCAGGACCACAAAGATGCTGCTGGCTCTCAGCTACCATCGCCCTGTCTCACCGGGGAGTATCTCAACCAGGGTCTATATGCTCAGGATTTCAGTCCCATGCCTGCTGCCAATTCCCACAGCAATCCAGGACAACTCACTGCACTCCAGCACCCATAAGCTGGGATAAGGACACCAGCTTTTTTTTTCCCTGCTCGGCAGGGGGTTTGCAGAGACAGCAAAGGCAGCCCACACACTCTGTGCCCAGTTTAGACCTGTCTGTCCATGTTTCACAGTAGGTGCCAGCAGGGTAGGTCAGGTCAAACCAAGGTGTCCAAAGGCAGGACCTGCCTGGTGGAGCCTTCCTTTTCCCCAGGCTGTGCCCCAAAAAAGCACTGCAGCATCCTCCACAGCACCCTTTCCTCCCACTCACTCTCGCCTCCAGGTTTCGGCCACTTCAGCAGAGCTTAAGCACAGATGGGGACAGCAGGGGACTGGAGAGGACCGAGTCCCACGCACTGCTGCCCACTGGCACACAGAGCCGCTCGCATCCCCACCTCACGCCTGATGTGGGCGGCAGGAGAGCCCCAGAGCGCTCATCTGAGGGAGTTTGCAAAGGTCAGCCCAGGAGGACGTCTCTGGCGAGGGCTCTGTGCCAGCACCAGCTCGGAACCACTTGAGAATAGAGGCAGGAAAGGAAGGGGGGAAAAAAATAAAAAAGAAAAAAAAAAAAAGGAAAAAATAACCCAGCTGGCAGCACAGACGCTGCCGGGAGAGGAAGCGGCAGGTTGAGACAAGGACATGGCTCATTATGCCACCCCCGCAGGTGCGGAGCACTGAACGGAGCGGCCGGCTCAGCTGCTGCTGGCAGTGCGCGGGCAGGCGGGAGGCAGCGGCCGGCATCCTCAGCCCTAACTGGGGAGGACAAACCGAACACCATTATTGTGGTTAATAGTGGCATCCACCCCCTTCTTCCTGCATGCCCTTGGAAGCCAGGCAGGCTCTGGTGAGATGCGGCACCATGGGCATGTGGGAGATGCTGCTGGAACAAGCTCTCCCAGTGCTGTTGCCATCCTTGGGGGCTGCCAAGGCCAGCCTGGATAAAGCCTGAGCAGCCTGCTCTGACCTTGTGACCCACCCTGCATGGAGCACAAGACTGAGAACCATTCCCATATGGATTATCCCACGCTTACAAGGGCTACTGACAAAGTTGGGGTGACTGGGAGCTGGTGAAAGCCACTCGGGTTTGGTGGTTTCCTCAGGGAACATGCCAGGGGCTGGACAAGCCCCAAGGAAGAAGGTCCCCATGTCCTCAGGACAGGGCTCGCCTGCAGGGACAGCAGTCTCAGCAGGGACCAAGATCCAGGCCTGACCTGGAAGGTGACCCACCAGCATCTCCTCAGAGAGGCATCAACCTCAGACCACAGCCAGGACAGCAGCAGTCAGGGAACAGGGCATCAATCCAACAAAAAAAAACCTGGGCATGGATTTCTTCTTGCAGCTCTTTCTTCATCCTGCAGCTCAGGATGCTGGAAAAGGCAGGCGGCACCTCCAAGGATGGGAACAGGCAGGAAGGAGAGACAGCACTGAATGCACGGGCGCTGTTCTCGCCGTGGAGAACAGAGTACAAACCCCGCTGCTGCCAAGCCCAGTGTCCTCAAATGCACGTCTCCAGCTCACCCAGCCACACTCGTCAGAGAGAGCTCCCCGCGCCACGCCGAGCCGGGGAGTCTGAGCAGCCTGCTGGCAGCACAGCACCAAGGAGCTGGTGCTCTCCTGCCCACGGGATCGCACCCTCACTCCTGCTCCGTCTGCTCAGCCACAGGGAGATGCAGATCCACAGACAGAGACCCACCGCCAAAGCCTCAGGAAGAGCTGAAGCTCTCCAGGGGAGCACACCCTGTTCCTCACTCCTGCAGACAGGGGATCTCCTACCGCAGAAGCACCCTCACTGAACTCACCAGCCCTCAGTGGATTTCTCTTTCTAGAAATTTGCTTAATTGCCTTTTGACCCCAGACAACTTTCTCACATCTCTCCTCCATCCCTCCCACCCAAGCCCACCATTTCTGCAGGGTAATGCCAAACTGCTTCACAAAACGTGCTCCTGACCTGAGGTGCCACTGCCTCTTCCTGCACCAATGCCCCGTTACTGGAAGGGAGCCTGAACAACCCTTCCCCGCTCACCTTCCCCCCGCCACACAGGATTTTATTATTCCCCATCATGCCTCCCTCAGTCATCTCTTCCCCCAGACGGAAGGGAGCCAGTTTACGTAATTGTTCCTTCTATGGAAACAGCTTTGTACCTTTAATTATTCCTGCCAACCCTCCCTGCACTTTCCCGGCATGTCTTTAAAAGGGTGAGGATGTGCCGGCAAGCAGACAGGCTGTGAAGGAGGCGCACTTTTGGTTTAGACACCTGCTGTACCCCAGGAGGGCAGCTGTGGTCTGCCCTGACCCCACTCTGGCCCAGCTTTCAGCAGCACAGGGGCTGCATCCAGCCCCTGGACCAAAGCCCTCCTTTGTGCCCAGGCAGGCTGCACACCAAGCAGATAATTTGTGAGCACAGGGACCGCCAGCGCAATGCACACACCCCCTCCCCTGGGGCCTCCAATGTCCCCAGCGATGAAAGGCCGATGAAAGACAACAAAAAGCATTTGCAAGGCCAGGGCATTGGCATGGCACGTGACAAGTGCACCCCCGCCGGGGGTGCACGGCCAGCCAAACACACAGATAGCAAAAGAGAGGGGGAACAGCAAGTGCTGGTTTAATATCACAATGACTCAGCCACCGCGCAGGGAGTGCAATGAAAACATCGACTCTCCCTGCTCAGAGGGGCTCCACAAACACTTCCTGGGGGGAAAAACGGGCCCGGGATGGTGGCTTGCACCCTGTCCCAGAGCATCAGAGAGCCATCCCAGGAAAAGGACAGGGAGACTGACGCTGTGAACAAGAACCCAGAAATTACTCCAAAATGCCCCATTCAAACACGTCCTCAGTAAGGGGAAGTGTACAGAGGTTGCAAATGCACCCTCTAATAATGAGAAATGTGACAGTAACAGCTACAACTGTTCACATCACAGCTCAGCTTCACCCATGAGCTGCGGCACCTGCAGGACCATCAGCTTCTTAGTCTCAGGACAGGTCTACAGGCAGGATGCTCTCCCAAGAGGGGTCGTCGCTCTGCACCAACACGGTACCTTCATAGGGCCAAGAGGCAGGCTTTTCTCTAGATGGGCAGGCTTCCTAGGACAAAATCCAAGGCACCGTGTCCTGATAGATCCTCTGACCTGGAGCTGCGCTGCTCCAGGTCTAACCCCAGCCAAGATGCTGGAAGGATCAAGGGGGAACTTGCACAGCCGAAAGCCCACACTGCCCCTCGGAAGAGGACATGCGACAGGGCTTTGCAGAGGGATGGCACTGAGATCATGCCCAGCTCAGCTGCTTGGCTTCTCTGTCAACTGTCCACGGCTGTGAACACTGCTGCTGCTGCAGACCTGGGATGCACCGAGGCAAGCAGATAAAACACAGCCCCTGAGCCTCACACACCACACAGGGCGCGGATGCAGCAGCTTTCCCTGACGAAAAAGCACACGCTCGCATCCTGCCAGGGCCCAGCACCTCAGCCGGCCCCCGGGCAGTG
>NW_010106774.1:4951-8006 GCF_000699245.1 Pterocles gutturalis | reverse complement strand
CCTGTCCCCCGGCCAGGGGTCCCCGCAGCAGGGTGTGAGCAGGGGATTGCTATCCTGTCAGGCATCTGCTCTTCCTCAGCTCCAGCCAGCTGTGGTTTAATTGGAGACGTTATAAACGTTTTACGGGGAGTTTGGGGAGCTGCTGTCCCCCCTCTCTGCAGGGGGTTCTCCTCTGGGTGGGATTTTACACTCCCCTGGGTTTGTGGTGCCGGTTGGTTGAGGTTCCTCCCGAGCCCCAGCGTATTGCAGCTCGGTTGTTTTGGCGTTGGGGTTTATCTCATGAATGCGGGGGCTGGTTTTATTTTCGATCTGAGGTTGTTTTTACCGCACAGCTCCCTCAGTCTGTTCTTTTACTAGAAACTTTCCCTGATCTGAGCTGTTCTGCTCCATCCAGCGGCTTCTCTCAGGTGCAGGGTTGTATTTCTGTCGCCAGAGTCTCTAGCAGATGTCTGCCTGAGCTCGGTCCTGCTCGGCGTCTGTTGGTTATTCCTGGGCTCCTGCTTTAAGTAATCCTCTTGTCCTTTCCCGAGTTAGCTGTCTGGCCTGCCATTACCGCGGGAGGGCTGCTGACATCGCTCGTTTTCCTCGGAAGACCCCCAGCAGTTAGCACAGCTTGTGGGTTTTTTTTTTCCTAGAGCTGCGTTCCCCCAGTGCAGCTCGCTCTAGAAGGATCTCAGAGAAAGGTACCACAAGCCTTGAACTTGTTTCTTCTTTCTCGGTCACTGAAGCTGAATTTCCAAGGGCGGCTGTGATAGGACCAGGGCCAAACCTTGTTGTAATTGTGTCTGGGATCATGGGATGCTGCAGGGAGCTGCCTGCTGACCTTCCCCTCCGCTAACAGACGCTTCTCTCCCTCTCTCCGCAGGAAAGCGAGGATGGCATTGAAGGAGATGGTGAGTAACGACTCTGGCACTGCAGCTTCTGTCTGCATGCGAAAAGTAAAAACCCGACAAAAAGCCTTTTCCAGTAGTCCCGCAGTTGTTGTCACCCCAAATATTACCCTGTAACGGCAGGCAAACGTGGGGGGCAGGGACAGCGTGCCCCAAACCCACCCTCGCTTCCTCCTGCACGAGCTGGCAGTGGTGTTAGCGGGGGATGCTTCGGTGGTGGTCTCTGACTCCCCCTGGGAGGGTCTGTCAGTGTGTGTTTGCCCGCAGTGCGTTCCGCTCTCAGGGAAGCTGTGTCCCTGTTTCTGCCCTGACACCAAACTCCTTTTTCTCCCCCACAGCTGTACTCTCAGATTACGAAAGCGCAGAAGACTCAGAGGTAAGAGGGGTCTCTGTCCTGGTATTTAAAGGGTTCTGCTGAGTGACTGCACCTCGCTTGATCTTAGCACAGAGCCCAGTTTCTGTCCTTCGTTCTCTTCCACTGACGCCATCAGCAGCAATTGCCTTTGTCTCAAGATATCAGCTTGTGTGCTGCGCACCAGCTGTGCAGAGACTCGTGCGAGCCGTGCGGCAGCGGAGCGGGGCAGCTGCCTGCTCTGCTGGGGTGGGGGGTGATGGATCCTGGAATCAGGATTTGCCCTGGCTGGGAAGGGCAGGGAAGGAAGGGCAGATGCTGGCTGCGTTTTAATTAGGTGAAATGAGGAAGCGCTGGGACGGAAGCATCCCAGGCAGCATCCCTGTTCTCTGCGTCCCGCGGCCGGGGTGGTGATGCACCCCAGGAGGGCTGGCAGCTCTGCGCTGGGTGTGCGCTGAGAAAATCCCCCCTCGCCTGCGCTGAGACCCCCTGCACCTGCCTGGGGGCAGCCCGGGCAGCAGCCAGGGGCTGTAGATTTCCCTGGAGTTGTAGTTCAGAGCTGTAAATTTAACGTCTCCAGAAAGTTTAGAGATGTTCTGGTTTCTCGTGATTACAGTGAAGGGTTCCTAGTGAAAGTCCTTCTCTTGAAAGAGCTGGTTTGGGGATCTGGAGGGAGGCAGCAGTTAGAGAAAACACTAAACAGCAAGGCAGGTGGAGTGGAAGCTCATAGGGGCCGTTAATTTGTGGGATCATCTCTGCTATGAGCGAGGAGGGAGAGCGACGGGCTGTGGAGGGGACAGGGCAGCTCCCAGCCTGGAGACCTGCGCGAAGGCTCCCCGGAGGCTTGGCAGCGGGAGATGTAGAGCGGTGCTGGGGCACGCTGGGCTCTTGGAGCAGCGGGGGTATTGCATCACCGACGTGCCACGATGACTCTTCCCGTGCCTAAAAATAATGCCACGTCTGGGTTTCCCCAACGTAAACAAAAGGAGCAGTTGATGTGCAAATACACTGTGTTGAAAGAGAAAAATGGAGCAGTCTTTTTGTTAATCACGCAGAGCTATTTTTAGTGTCAGTTCCAGCCTAAGCAAGGCTCGCAGGCTCCTGGAGGGTGAAACCAGGTCACGCTCCTGCGAGCAGAGAGCTCCGAGTGAGTCAGCTGAGTAACTCCAGGGAATTTGAAAGTGCGGCACTGGCTGGATCCGGGCCCTCGGTGTGGGAAGCAAGGGACGGTCCAAGGGCCCTGGTTCACTAATCTCGCCGGCTTGCGCAAGCCCTGTCCTTTCAGAGTGGCGAGAGGCCGTGGCTTTGTGGGGGAGGCGTTGGGTTTAGTCTTTGCTTTTTCCATAAAAACACAGGGACAGGCAGGAGCTTGAGAGCTCATCTTCTGCTTTGGAAGAGTCAGGTCTCCAACAACTGGGACAGGGATCTCGCTCCAGATTTGAGGACTTGGGTGGGGAAATTCCTGGGGGACCTGCTGCCAAAGGTGCACGTTTGAGTAACTGGGGCTCTTTCAGGCAGAGGAAGAGGATTACAGCGAGGAAGAAAGTGCCAAAGTGGAACTGAAGCAGGATAGTAACGATTCCTGTGAGTCAGCGGCAAAAGCGGAGAAAGGGGATGAGAAACCTGACTCCAAAGGTGCGGTGACGGGCGAGCGGCAGAGCGGGGATGGGCAGGTAGGTGTTCACCATGCGTTCACCGGGCTGCGCGGGGCTTCTCGCAGAGGGACTGCTGCAGTGGTGAGAGCTGTCTGATTTTGACAGGAGAGCACCGAACCTGTTGAGAATAAAGTCGGTAAAAAAGTTCCCAAGCACCT
>NW_010106774.1:0-4920 GCF_000699245.1 Pterocles gutturalis | reverse complement strand
GGAAGAACCCGGCGTACATCCCACGCAAAGGGCTCTTCTTTGAGCATGACCTCCGAGGGCAGACGCAGGAGGAGGAGGTCAGGTACGTGAGCATCCCCCACTCCTCTGGGGCTGGCTGAAGCTGTCACATCTCCTTGGCTTTGCAACAACCTCTTGGTCCTCCCTGTGTGACTCTTCCAGGCCGAAGGGTCGTCAGCGGAAGCTGTGGAAGGACGAGGGCCGCTGGGAGCATGACAAATTCCGGGAGGACGAGCAGGCCCCTAAGACCAGGCAGGAGCTGATCGCGCTTTACGGCTACGACATCAGGTCAGCTCACAACCCCGACGACATCAAGCCAAGGAGGATGCGCAAACCAAGGTGAGCGGCAAAGTCAAACTGGAGCCTGGCTTATCCCAAAGGGAGACCTCAGCCCTCACACCAGGAGCTTCAAACAATGGCTCTGGAGCCCCAAAGGGGGAAATCCCTGTTGGTGGCTTTGTCCCCAAGGTGGGACCTTGGTCCTGGGAGTTCTGGACACTGCATCCCAGAGAGGGCTTCCCTGGCACAGCGGCAGCTTTCACCCAGGGATTTCTTTCCAACCCTTTGTTCTATTTTTCTCCCTCAGGTTTGGGAGTCCTCCTCAGCGAGACCCCAACTGGTCCAACGAGAGGCCAAATAAGCCCCCAAGGCACCAGAGCGCAGAGAGCACTTCAGCTGCCCCGCGAACCTTCACCAACAGGAGCTCCGCGGGTACAGGGCGGATGCCCCCACCTCGGAACTATCTGAGGGTGGGGGGCTACAAACAGTCCCGCCCGAACTACCGAGCTGGAGAAGCCAGCGTCCAGCATCCGTCTCGAAACGGCGAGCAAGCTAAAGCGGAGAGCAGCTATCGAGCGAAGCGTGCAGAGCAAACCCCACCAAGAGACAAGTCGCCCGAGCTGGAAGCGGCGCACGTCCACAGCAGCCCTGCGAAGGAGGAGGCTGCTCTGGAAAACCAAGCGGCGGCGGCTGATGCTGGGCAGCCGCTGCCAGACAGACCAATTGAGAAGAAGTCTTATTCCCGGGCAAGAAGGACCAGAGTCAAGGCTGGGGACGCGGGGAAGCTGGCAGATGAAGTACCTGCTTCGGAAGGGCTGACTCCTGTGCCTCCAAAACCCGTGCAAGCTGAGACGCCGCCTCCACCAGCCAAGAGCGGTAACTGGGAGTCGCCGGTAGAATCCAACTTGGATGGACTGGAGCAAGAGATGACCCAGATGAATCTCACGGAGCAGAACTGGACCCCGGGGCAGTCCCAGTTCATACCGCCCCGCGAACTGAGGGGTAAGTGGGTGCAGCCTCGCGATTCTCCAGTGCAGTTCTCATCAGAGCTGGGTTGGCTCTGCCTGAGCCCCGTCTCAGCGTAGCGGGGTGATGGAGATGTGTGCCGTTGAGAAAGCGCAGTGGAGATGGTTCAAGGGGACAAAACAGAAGAGAGAAAGGGGAAATTAAACATTCCGGTGTGGGTTAATTGAATTAGGGCTGGGAAGGACATAAAACCAGATCCTTTCCCTCTCTCTGCCCTGTTTTGTGTTGAGGAACGCGAGGGGGAAGGTTCAGCGAGGCTGCAGGCTGGGACTTTGCTCAGATGAATCACGGTGAGACCAGCTGCAGAGTCAGGGTTCGGCAGATAAGGAGCGTTGGCAGGGAAGGGTGATGAGTAATCGGGCTCCTGGAATGCCTCCTAGGAGCAGGAGGGAACTTTCCTCTGTTTACCAGCTTATTTCCTAGCGTTGGGATTCGGTTGCCACTAGCCAAGGCCTGACAGATCGGCAAATTCATTTGCTCCTGGTAGGAGGAAGCTGCTCCGCGAGCAGCAGCAGGCAGGTGGCCGAGGGAGGGACGTGTGGCAGTTACCCCCAGTTACCCCCGTGTGAGCTCAGGACCGAGTTCTAGTTGAGCATCCACGCGAGAGGCCGTGCAGGTATAATTATCTCTGCAAAATTAGAGACTTTTCTGGGGAGGGAGAGAGTCCTTCCCAAGGGATGTAAAACTGGAGCAAGGAGAAGAAAGCGACTCGCTGCTTTCATAAGCATCTCTCAAGGTTTAGGTCATGAAACCATAAGTCATCTCGTACTGGTGTGACTGGTAAAATCTTTGTGCAAACAGGCCCTTGACTGCAGAGGCAAGCAGACAGCTTTAAATGTGCCAGTAGAACCAGAGTTCAAAAGCGCTGTGATTTGCAGCTGAGATTACCTTCTCTTTTGATGCTTAAAAATACAGCATCTCAACAAATTTACCGTGTGACAGCTCTAGACTGCAGGTAGGAGACGGCTTTCTGTCTGTAGGAAGGGCGTAGTGCTCCATGCTGTCCTAGCAGAGGAGGTAGGAGTTCATTCTGGGAGGCGTTTGGCTGGGTGAGCCAGCCGGCGGGTCATCCTGTGCGGGCGTTTGCAGTGTCAGTGATCCGTGGGCGCATCCAGCCTTTGCTTTGTCCACTTTTGCTCCCCTGGAATCGCCTGTGATCAGTTTGGCGCTGTGGGTTTAGTTGTAAACCCCAAATTTGTTGTTTGGATTAAAAGGAGCCCATGATAAAAGCGGTTACACCCTGCAGAGAGTTTAAACTGCAGCTCACCCAGACCCACGCAGATCGGTGTTCCTGCTCTGACGAGGTTCGTGTCTCTGCAGGAGCAGAGCTTAGCCCAGGACCTGCTTTTCAAGCTGAGGATTATTTCTCTTTCAA
The DNA here is from genome assembly GCF_000699245.1 of Pterocles gutturalis. Classification (NCBI taxonomy): domain Eukaryota; kingdom Metazoa; phylum Chordata; class Aves; order Pterocliformes; family Pteroclidae; genus Pterocles; species Pterocles gutturalis. The sequence goes on along the minus strand of NW_010106774.1, from coordinate 2,222 downwards.
CAAGATTTAAAAGGTGTTGAGCAGCGTGGATGATTGTACGGTGGCACAACAGCTTCTAATTGTACTGAAGCATTTAAAATTGTAACCTGAGAGATTAAGTTGTTAGAAAACGTCTCTTGTCATGAAAGCAAGCGCCGTGCCTGTTTGTGGGACAATGACATCCCCGGGCTGCCAGCGCCAGTACAGCCGGGACTGGCGCCTCCTGGCAGCACCCTTGGCAGGGGAGGCGGCTCTTGACTGGGAACGAATGCAAACCATAATAACCAGTTTGTTTCTTTCTCAGGTATTCCTAACCATATGCACGTGGGAACTGGGCCACCGCCTCAGTTTAACAGGATGGAGGAAATGGTAAAAGCTTGTCGCGGGGAGCGTGACTCTGGCTTTCAAACGCTGGGCTTCCGCGTTTCCATTTGTTTCTGGGTTGTAGTAATTAGAGGCTGCCCGTGGCACCTCAGCTGTTCCCTTTGGGGGATGTTTGGTCTTTATGCTGTGACCCAGACGGGGGTTTGGGGGTGCTGGTGGGGGGACGGGTCGCTGCCCCCTCGCACTGACCTTCACCGGTGCCTCTGGCCTCTTCCAGGCGGTGCAGGGCGGCCGTGTCAAACGCTACTCGTCGCAGCGGCAGAGACCGCCGGTGCCGGAGCCTGCCCCCCCCATGCACATCAGCATCGTGGAAGGGCACTACTACGACCCACGTGAGTGTTTCCCCCCCCGCTGCCGAGGCTCCGCGTGTGCCCAGCCCCGAGCGGCTGGAGCAGGTCTCCCCCGGCTCCCGTTGGGGTTGGGCGGATCGAGGGCTTTGTCTCCCCTTTCCTTTGTAAATGGTGTTGCTGTGTCACCTCGTACGGTGACTAAAGAGCTGCTCTGAGCCTCCCTGCTCCGTGTTCAAACCCACTGAAATAAAACCAGTGTCACTCGCCGTGCCAGGGCTCTCCAGGATGCTGCTTTTCTTCACGAGAACTAGGATTTAAAATTAACTGGAAATCAGAGCAATGTCTTTGACATTTGAGAGCAGGGAAAATCACAGAACAAGGCTGAGAATAGATTCGGAATTTACTCCAGCATTTAAAGTGTTGGAGAAGAAATTCCCCGAGTATTCTCCTGCTTTGTAGAGGGAGTAGGAGGCTCTTCTGTTGGGAGTGTGCAGCGGCTGTGAGCCTGGTAGACTGCGTGTGCTGATGGGAACGTAGCTTGCAGCATCGCCTTCAGGCCTTGTAACCATAGCTGTTTGGGGGGGGTGTGACTTGCTGCAGCAGAATAAAATTTGGTGGAGCCTTTCCTCACCAACTGTCGTGTGTCGCAGTACAATTCCAGGGACCAATCTACACCCACAGCGAGAACCCGGCCCCGCTGCCGCCCCAGGGGATGATCGTACAGCCAGAAATGCATCTCCCGCACCCAGGTGAGGAGCCAGCTCCCCAGCGCAGCACGGGGCAGCTGGTACCGACGACTTGCTTGTGCCCTGGGGGGGCTCAGCCTGCGATGGGGAGCAGATAACTCTGGTTTCGCACAGCCTCTCACTTGGGGAATCCATTTTCCCTATTTCTACAACATGGCAGAGACCCGCTTCCCTCCTGCAGTGAGGCTGGATGAATATAAATTCTAAGGAAATTAAAAATAGGCATTTCTGGCCCTTGCAGCCGGCGCAGGGCTGAGATGATCCGAACGTTTTGGCAGCCTCTGGCTGGATGTCTGCAGGTTCTGCACAGACCCTCCTGGCAGAGTCGCTTCCCCTCCGGTGGGGCGTTCAGCTCTGCCAGCTGTTGTGCTGGGCTGGTTCTTCAGTCCCTGCTGCTTGGAGATGAGAAAAGAAAAGCAGAAATGAGAGCTGTTGAATTGGCATATTCTCTATCTTGCCCGCAATAACCGTTTCCTGAAGTGGATGTGCTGACTGGGGCCGTGTGTGGTTCCGGTGAATCAGGATCCCGGCATCGGGGAGGGGGCCGTGCCGCGCTGTGCTGGGAAGCGCTTCCCTTTTCCCTGCCCAGCGCCGGAGCTGAGCTCTCATGGCTGCAGGAAGGGCTTTTGAGCGAAGTTCTCCTTCCTGCTGCAGTGGGAAGGGCACAGCCGCGCTGCCCTGCTGGCATTGTGGCAGCCCCGGCCCTCCGCAGGACACGCTGGCTTTACGTGTGACATCGCCTTCAGCTTGTTTTTGTCCTTTCCCAGGTTTACATCCCCACCAGACGCCGGCCCCCATGGCAAACCCTGGGCTGTACCCTCCG
>NW_010106773.1:0-939 GCF_000699245.1 Pterocles gutturalis | reverse complement strand
GGAGATGCTCCATTCCCTGTCCTGTCACTCGTCACTTGGGAGAAGAGACCGACCCCCCCCCCTTGCTACACCCTCCTTTCAGGTAGCTGGAGAGAGCGATAAGGTCTCCCCTCAGCCTCCTTTTCTCCACACTGAACACCCCCAGTTCCCTCAGCCACTCCTCACAGGACATGTGCTCCAGACCCTTCCCTAGCTTTGTTGCTCTTCTCTGGACCTGCTCCAGGACCTCAATGTCTTTCCTGTAGTGAGGGGCCCATCCCACAAACCATCCATCCATCTCTCCATCCATCCACCCTTTCATCCATCCAGACACATTTCTACCCATCAGCATTCCAACCATCCACCCATGGATCCTTCCACTCACCATTGGTGTGACCCATCTGTGGAGGACTATTCGTGCAGTTTTACAGAGACTGCAAATTGACTGTCCAGGCTCCGATGACTCGTGGTGTCTGAAAACATTCCAGTTGTATACAAAAAGATGGTGAGGAAGGCACCAAAGGCCTTACTAACAATGGACTCAATTGTGGAGGCTCTCATAAGGCGAAGCCTGGAGGCCTCGTGATGTCCAGTTGTAGATAAGAAGATGGCAAGGAATGTGCTGAAGGCCTTACTCCATGGACTGGCAAAACCCCTGATGAGTGAGGCCATCAACGATGGACAGCAAACCCCTGCTGAGTCTAACAATGGACTCAGACGCATTCTTACTCTTACAACAAAGTAGGAAATACGTGCTGAGTAAGGCATTGCCTCTGCCTATAAAAGGTGAACAAGCGAAACAGGAGTTGGGGGCTCATCACCTGAAGGCTCCTGAGATGCTGACCAACTGAACGAGCAACGACCCCCCCCTCGACGCTCATCCAGGGATCCAGGAGTGGTGATAACTTTTTTCTTTTCCTCTCCTTACCTTTCTCCTCCTTTTCTCTTTCTCCCCTCCTT
>NW_010106772.1:0-4164 GCF_000699245.1 Pterocles gutturalis | reverse complement strand
CAGCCAGTCTGGGTGATGCTCAGCCTGGACAATGCACAGCCTGGGCTGGGCACCACGGCATGCCCAGCTTTCCTTGCCCGTGTCCCTTCTCCGACCCCGGTGGCAGGATGCTTGTCCCATCCGTTTGTGCCAGGGCGAGGTGCCAGCCGGGATGCAGGGGTGCGGGATGCAGGGGTGCGGGATGCAGGGGTGCAGGCTGGTCCCTGTGCAGCGCTGCTGGCCCGCCCTGCACCGCAGCTTTCCTCCACGAGAGGCCACTTTCCTCTAGCGTTTGCTGCTCCAGCAAAAAGCTTCCCCAGGCAGGGAAACCCTGGGAAGAAGGAGCAGAGGGCAGGCTGTGTGTGCCACGCTCGGGGTTGGATGTCTCTCCCAGGATGTGGCTGGCTGTGCTTTTCTGCCCAAGCTCACCTCCTTCCCAGCTTTTCTCCACCGCTTCGTGTCAATCAATTGGTAAGAAACTGCACGGGTGTTTCTGTTGGGACATTAGCTCCTGCCTGGCTTGCTTAGGTGACACCTTGGGCCTGCCTGGCAGGGCACTAGGGAGGCAGGTGGGATGAGAGAAGCAGCAGCACAGACCAGTCTGGGTCTCATCCCACCTCCGATGTCATAGGATCATAGAATCACAGAATGGTTTGGGCTGGAAAGGACCTTAAAGCCCATCCAGTTCCACCCCCTGCCATGGGCAGGGACACCTCCCACTAGCCCAGGTTGCTCAAAGCCTCATCCAGCCTGGACTTGAACCCCTCCAGGGATGGGAGGCGATGTCTCTACTCATGTCTGTGGTGCCCAGGTCACACTTCCCACTGTGCTCTGCAGGGATAAACCCCCAGGAGTCGGTCATCTCACCCCTGTAAGCCCATAGCCAAGCTGACTTTGCACTTAGGGGGTGCCAAAGGGCAAAGAAGGGCTTTCAGCAGAGGACCAACAGTTTAAGTGGGAACACTTCAAATCCTCGTGGCCACCCATGGCCGTGGGCCGCCTGGCAGGCTGTGGGGTCAGCTGTTGGCCAGCAGACAGGCTGGTTAATTGGGAAGGCAAACGGCCCAGGGCCCTGCAAGCCTCGGCTCACTCACAAAGGGGTGCTCGGCACCGTCTCCCTCTTCCAGCCATGCAGCTGGATGGCAGCCCAGAAAGGTTCACCCTAGCACAGGGCATTGGAGCTGGAAAAGCCACCTCCTGGCTGTGGGAAGGGAGCGGGACCGGTGCTACGTGAGGGGCTGAGCCCTTCTCTTGCATCAGCCAGAGGAACAAGGCGACACCAGCCCTACTCTAATGTCAGGATCTTGTCTGCCCAAAGCAAGACCAGGACAAGAGTTGCCAAGCCTCCTCAGTCTCACTTGTCCCGGAGAACCCGTGTCTGCAGTGCTGGAGAAAGATCTGAGCCGCTCGTGCTTGCCGTGGGCTTTGCTCCCAGGGAACAGGCTGAGACGCTCTTAAATGCCTTTTGCCATTGCACGCTGCTCTGTCGTGACCCGTGGTGGGTCGTCTCTTTGGGAAATCCTGCTCGGGAGCAGGAGGAGGTTGGGCTGGAGCTCTCACAGTGGTAGAGCAACACTCCTGTCCTCCCTTCTCCTCTCCTGAGCTTCCCCCCTGTGCTGGCACGTTAATTGCTCAGGACCTGATTTCCTCGTTTCTGTCGCTGAGGCTGCACTGCAATAGCCAGCCCATAACTCAATCAGGGTGAGTAATAGCTAAGTACCGCGTTTGGCGCTGTTATTGTTCCCCATTTGGTGAAGGTTTATGGTATTTCATTTCATAAGAAGCTTCCCTGCTGCCAAAGCCTCCAGCCAGCCTTTTACTTTAGCTGGATTAATTCTCCTGGGTCAGCTCTGCTTATATGGTGTTTTTTAATTGAACATTCTTTTCCTGTCTCGCTTTTGCAAATTCAGCCTTGATTTTCTTCCAGGCATTGTCTGACCCAGGGACAGCACTTGTGAGAGGGACCCACCTTCGGCAGAACCAGCTCCCTGGCCTGGAGAGGAACGAAATGGAAGTTCCTGAAGGAGACTTGACTTGGAGAGAGCTTTATATCTGCTGGTCCAGGCTCATACCTCTGCCCTCAGATCCCAGGATGCTGGAGGTACATCTACTTTTTGTTACAGCATCCTGTCCTGGCCACAGCATGCAAGCAACATGTGTTCCTCCTGATTCCCAGGCCAGGACCAGTGCCGGGACTGGTTTCATTTTGAAGCATCTCCCTTGGCTTCAGCAGCTTTTGTCCCCACACTGATGGGAGGTGAGGGGAGAGAGAGATTATGCCCAGACCCCACAGCTCTTCTCATTCTTTCCTGCCGGTGCAACCGGTGTGGCTGAGAACAACACAGCTCAGGAGGAATGATCTGCTTGACTTCAAACTGGTTCTTGCTGGAGTGGTGCTCTGGCTTGAGGTGAAGCAGATCCTGTAACAGCAGGACATCAGAGCGATGGGAGAGGATTTCCTGAGCCTGCTTCTGTCCAGGGGCTAGCACCAGCAAGCCTGATTTGGCCACACTTGCTATAATAAACATAAACACAATCCATCCCGGTGCCGCCAGGGAGAGGCGGGTGGGTTGTGCCAGCCTCGCGCAGGCTGAGGGCAGCCCTGCTCTCGTAGCATCCGTGAGGGGACATCTCTTGCTTGCTGTAGGGATATGCAGGGCATGAGTGGTTTCCAAAAGTGGATCTGACCGACTGAATTATAAAGCCAAAATAGAGTAAGGCACTTGCAACAAATCCTGCTCAACTAGACTACAACCAAGCCCAGGGCAAACCTCTGGTCCCAGACCTGAACTTTGATTTCAACTCCTAAACCAAGAGCAACAAGACCCATTAGCTTCCCTTACCGCCCCCCAACCAAAGCCTTTGGACTTAAAAGTTCTGGCTCTGGTCCATTTCTGCACTATTTTGTCAAGTTTCAATTTAGTTGACGATCCAGTAAAAATAAGATGGGGTCAACCCCAGCTCTGCAATCCAGCATCTTCTCCCTAATGCTCTTCACAGCTCTGGAAGGGGGTGAGAAGAGCCAGGACCCCTTCTCTTGGTGAGGACAGAACACAGTGGCTGCAATCAGCTCCTCCAGCCCCAGACACAGAGCAGGTCCATTCATCAGTGCCTCTTTCCTGCCCACATCTCCACCCTTGCCATTTCCCAGAGGCTTTCCCGCAGTGGCGGGTCAGGGGTGCCCCCAGCACCCAGCTGCCCACCCCCCCGGGTGTCAATGCCCGCACTGTCCCCACTGCCTCTTGCTTGGCAGCCGCTAGCGTGGGCGCGTTGATACAGCCGGGACGTGAGGAGCTGCTCGGTTTGAAGATCCCAGCCCGGAGCTGCTCGCCCTTGTGAATGGCCTGGCTGCTCAGCGAGGATTATGTGTCTGAACAAGCCCGTAGCTCGCGAGCAGCTGTTTTCCAGCTCCTGCCTAACAAAGAAAACTTTTATGACTCCAGGAAAAGAACAGGACTTGATTTTTCTGTGCCAGCCATCTGATTTGAGAGCAGCGTGGCTTGGGAACAACGAGGGGCTGAGTCGCTCCTTGTGTGTGTGGGCTCTTGCACCCTGCTGCGAGCAGCGGTGAGGAGCTGATGGTTCCCGTGGTGGGGGGACCCACACGTGTGAACGTGCAGTGCCTTCTGCTTTGGCATCGCGTGCGTTTGTCTCCCTGACTGCAAACATCGCCAGGTTTTCCCACTGCCTTTGAACATTGCACCAGTCTGCCACGAGCTGTTGAAGAATGAAAAGCACACCCTGCCTGGGGCTGCAAGATTTTTGGTTTGTCATGGTGGGGTCATTTTTTTTCCCCTTGCATGGACTTCATCCTTTCCCCTTCTTTCTGCTTTTTTTTTTTTTTTTTTTTTAAGGAAACCAATTTCCCAAATGAAGTGCAATGGGGAGCAGACAGTCTGCAAGCGCCTGAGTCAGATGAGCCTAATGGATGAGGCGGCAATTCACCCAGGCACTTTGTTTAATTGCAAGGCTCTGCCTGTGGCTGCCAAAGGGAGGCGGAATGTGGTTCCCCTGACGGGTCCTAAGTAGATGACACAATATGGGGAGGCTCAGTCCCCAGCCTGGCTGCGTTTGGCTCTTTGGCTCGCATCCTGCTCCCTGCAGCAAGCTCAGGCGCCTTGACAGGAAGGCGGTACCCTGCCTGGAGCCTTTCACTGCATCCTCCCCATGGCTGAGCATCCTCCC
>NW_010106771.1:106017-107600 GCF_000699245.1 Pterocles gutturalis | reverse complement strand
CCGTGCCGAGATGCCGGGTTATCCAGCACAAGCCTGGTGAAGCTTCTGCCTGTCTCCAAGCGCCAGCAGCTGCCTCCACACGTGAGTGCCTGCTCCAAAGGCGCTCTCCTGACTGTAAGTCAATGGCGAGGACTGGGGAAAAGAGGGGTGGGGAGAACACTGCTCAGGTTGGGCTGTTGTTAGTTTTTATGCTTGGTGCTTCATGACCTGAAATAATTTATGGTCTATTTGCTGTTATTGGAGTATTTGCTCTGAGTAGGGTCCCCACTTGGAAAGCTTTGCTTTTAAACCCCCTGCACGTGGTGGGAGCTGCGACAGGAGATGATTTGAAGGCGCTTAATGGCGCCCGGCCATGCAGAGGCGGGCAGAGGCTGGGCAGGGTTGCTGCTGGCTGCGGTGGCCGACTGCTGGTTCAGGTGAAGGACATGCTTTGGGGACACAAAGTGTTATGGCCAACCATGAATTAAATTATTAAAAAAAATACAATTATAAATGATGCTGTAAGTTTCAGGAGGTGTACCCACTAACATGACTTATTACAGTTATTTTGTAGACAGCGTTTCTGTCAGGGCGCAAATAAAACAGGCGATTACAGCTGAATAAGGAGCTATTGCACGCGACCATTTGTGGTTTTCCTTGGGCTGACCTCTGCATTAGCCAGTCACTGCTAATTCATGCACTTTGAGTAACAATTAATGCACACAAAATCCTACATCAGTTCCAAACCTGTTTTGAATTTGTCAATAAAAAATCTGCCGGTGCAACTCCCAGCCAAGGAACCTGCTGTACTGGAGAGCTATTCTCTCGTGTCGTATGGCCCAGCACAGAAAGCTGCAGGGAAGGAGGAGGGTGCAAATGGTCAGAGGGCTGAAGCCTAAAGGAAAACATATGCCTAGTTCCAGTCAAATCCCTATTCAACACTTTTTTCCAGGACAGACAGGACTTTTCCAAGAAAGCCACAAGAGGATTTTTTTTTTTTTTAATGAAAAATTGTGATTTTAGGAAATAGCATGGGGGATCTTATGTACATTTCTAGGATCACTTCCTGTATATTTTTAAGCTGAAATCCTCTTAGCATGCAAAGTAAATAGATTATGATATAGTGAAGGATTAAGAATCACTGTCTGGTGTCAGATTAATCCCTCATATAGACCATCACTTGTACTGACAGAAATATGGCTGCAATTCAGCAAAATAGCTGTAGAGCAAAGCAACGCATCGCAGCATCTCACACAGAAGAAGCCTGCGATCGCTGCAGTCCGGCGTTGTGCCATGTGTATTTCAGAAATTAAATTTAAATCTATAGGACATTAGAGGGGCACTCCCCTCCAAGTGCTGTGTGAAGCACAGCCATTACAGGCACGGCTCTGCGCAGGGAGGCGATGCAGCAGCCTGCTCTGTTTCAAAGCTCTCTTTATTAGTTTTTTCCCACTTGAGCATACAAAAACCTATGCATTTAAGCCAGTTTGCTCCCTCCAAACTGCAAAGACAAAGTCTCCTTCAAATACACTCACAGAAAGGCACAGATTTGGATAAAGTACTGAAATGTGTTGGGAATTTTTTCTGGTGTGATCAATCACCCA
>NW_010106771.1:102080-105991 GCF_000699245.1 Pterocles gutturalis | reverse complement strand
GGGTTGCAGGGGGAAATGGCCTGAGAGTGAGAACAAATATTTTCTTTGGGTAAATGCAGAATTTTTGTTAATAAAATACTTTTAATGGCTGTTTTTTTTTTCACTGTGCTTTTATTTTCAGTCCATTCGTCGTACAGATTTATTCATTGTACAAAACCAACTTCAAGAAGCTCTCTGGCTTTGGGTTGCCACCACCCAATGCTGCCAAAAAAAAAAAGCTCAGGCTTGACCCACATGCGTGCCTATGGCAGAGTACAAAAATCTGCATCTGTACAAACCATGCCCAAACAAATGGTGGGAAGAAAGACCTGCAATGCTGCTCACCCTTCTCTTCACCGTCAGAAAAAAACTGGAGAGCTGAAACAGGTTACGTTACCTTCTCAGTGCATTTTCTGTTCGTGGTTAGAGGAGGCAGATTAAAATCTGGACTCCAACGGAATGATGTTTAAGAGACTCCTTGTCTTTTTTTCAAGGCAAAATAATGGTTATTCAACTAAGATGATATATCTAGATATGAAAATTGAGAGCATTCTTCGAAAAATGCTGCTGACTGTGAAAGGCTGCTCTTTCACAGAGGTATCCTGAGTGAAGATTTTATCTGCTGGTATCTCAATAGGACGGTTTTCAGAGCCCTAAGTGGAAATTCAAATCTGCTTCCAAGTGAAGATTGTTAAAATATATAATGCATAGAGAATTACAGACTTTCTCCCAAGAAGTTTATGTATTTGTCCAATAAGCCTCCTCCCAAATTTTTCAGCATTGTATTTGTACAGTAAATGGGGTTCTGCAATTTTGATATTTTGCTTTTTTTTGATATCTTTGAATGACATGATGCCAATGTCACCAAATTGCCCTCCGTAAGCAAACACAGGGAAGTTAGTACACGGACATGTTTGTGCTAACTCAGAAATAGTTCAGTGGTCTAAGGTCAGCACTTCTTCCAAGCTTGGCGCTTCGTGTTCTGCGAGTGGTCAGATCCAGGGCCGGCTGGAAGTTCGCTGAAGGACCTTCCATGAACTTTGCCACCTCAGTGAGGTTTTCCCTTCTTTGCTTTGGTAGTGAAGGGGGTCCCACGCTTGCTCACACCAGCCCAAAGTGCACAACTTTGAGAGACCCACTGTCTCCAGTCTCCTGCAGGGGAGAAAGACAGGCAGGGTCAGGCAGGCTGCAGGGACGGGCAGTGAGGGATGGAAATACCGGTATCGGAAACACCATCCCAACTCAGGGAGAAGAGACAACTGCTGACTCTGTCCCAGTTTGGCCTGGGTATGGAAGATGCAGCCCTAAAGTGGTGGAGACTGCCTTGTCATGCAAGGTAACGCACCTCTCCCCTTTTTTTAGCCCCCCTCACAACCCCTCTCCTCTGCAGTTCTTGGGGAAACCAGGGGATGCAGCTCCAGTGACTGCTCACGGTCTCCCCCGCCGTGGACACAGGGTTGGGCTGCAATGGGCTGGGAGCCTTAAGCCCCCTTCCCCGGCACCTCAAAGCTTATTGGCAAAAGTGAAACTTTAGATTTTTGTTACCATTTAATTAAAACATACTGCGAACACCACAAGCCTGGGTGAACGCCAGCGGGTAGCGAGCCAAGTTTTCTAAGTTATGCCGGGGATGGCATTTTGCATTCCTCAGACAATGTAAATACGTGATTTAAGCACAAATCTTCTTTCTGCGCTAGGTGCCTGCTCAGGGTGGAAACCCCAGCCCTCTGGTTTTGCAAAGGACATGACAATGGGGAGAATATGTGCCACAAATAGAGGTTATTTCATAACACGGGCTAATGTACCTGCGAGATGCATGAAATACTTTGCCTTGGAAAGTGCTGTAGTCTAGTGAGTCATTGCTTTCTTTTGCATTACATATGAGTAGCCAGCCCTTCATGATGCAAAGAAAAAACTAGGTGTGGAGCTGAAGACAAAGGGAAACGTGTGTTTGTCCTGTCTGGGAGGGCAAGACACGCTGGCTGGCGTGGGACGGGGGGCTCGGCCCGGGAAGTGGCTGCCCGGGGCTGCATCGGGCTGCGGGAGCACTGGTGAGGGCGGACAGAACTCGTGGAGTCACTCCCTGCTCCTTGACTTCAGGAAAGAAGAAAAAAAAAAATTCCCCTCTTGCAGCTTTATAAGGAACCTTTACTAGAGCAGCAGCTCCATCTCATGGCATATGCATTTCACCACAGAGATAGAGATCACCCTTCGAAACAGCATTCCTGTGTACAACCTCCCTACCTCAGTGCGGAGGAATCGGGAAAAGCGTGATGGCTCGAAACGAGTGCTGTGTGGACATGGAGTTTTGTTTCCAGCCCGTCACCTGGCAGTTCCCATGCAGGGTGACAGTGGGAGGTGGCCCTGCCACAATACAACCCCCCTGTTAATTCTCGCAGGCAGTTTGAAGATGATGAGAAAGCATCCCCGAAATCTCATTCGAATCAGCGCTTGCATCCCAGACCCCACCAGGTTATTCCAGTGTTGAAACTTGAAGCCCAGCATCACTGCTGAGACTGCTGCTTAGGTAGGTGTCTTCAAGGAGGTTATGAGTTGCCTGACTCAGTAGCAGCCTTTATAGGGGGGGGCTCTGTGTATGTGCTTTGGCTTTTGGGTGGCTGCAAGCTTTCTGTGGACTCTCCTTGCTCATTGAACAGCACCTGTTGGAGGCTCCAAAAAAAAAAAAAAAAAGAGAAAGGTTTGTTTTTCTTTTTCATCAGAGCTACAGGAGTAAAGCCTTGAGGAACATCAGCACTGAAGGTAAGCAGTGGCTCTTTTTTTCCTAGAGCTGTGTCAGTGCTTGATGCAGAGGGGTTTCTGCTGGTGCTTATTCTGAGGATCAAGGGAATAAGTAAGAATGCAGGCTGGAGAAAAAACCCACATCGTATTTGACCATTTACAGTTCAAGGCTGGTTGAGCACATTCCTGTTGTTCAAGGTTCAGGGTCCTGAATGCATCAGATGACAGGTATCTGACCTTGGGCTTGTGATTTGTGCCTGTCTGGGCAGAAGTTAACAAGAACCCAGCTCTGCAGACCTACCCAGTTCCTTTTTTAAAAAAACATACTTTAAAAAAAAAAAACTATTTACAAACCTCTCTAGTCACACTAAAGCAGACTTGGTGGTGTCATGTGGGAAGTCTGTGGTGTGGTATCAAGCTTGTAGAGGTGTTTAATGTTAATCAAAGGCTGAAGAGCAATAATGACTGGAGCCCTCTTCTGACATCTGCATCTTTTCTGAGGTAGCACCTCGGCAATACAAGAAGCTATATAATTTGACAAGAGTTGATTTTCATAGTGCAGGAAGAGGGCTGTCCAGGAACAGGGGAAGCCAGCATTGGAGTGCTGCTGCCTATGGTAATGATCAGCGAGTCATCCAGAGCAGGAAAACATGAATATCCTGACAGGAGAGCATCCACTTGTGCCCCGGAGAGTTCAGATCATGGGGCTTTGCATGGTAATGATGTGGTCCCGCTCTGGCAGGCGAAGGGAGGAGCAGTATGGGAAGGCACACCCTGCAATTGAAAAGCCACTAAGCCATCTCGGACCTGCAGGGATAGCAGGATGGAGGCAGTGGTTTGCTTGGTCTCCCCAGGTCTGAGGGAGAACGGAGGATCTCTTTAGTCTCCTGGAGCGGGAAATACAGAGAGACCTCTTCCCTGCACTGCTGTATCACACCTAGGAGGCTGTCCTTTTTCTCCTGGGGATTATTCTCAAAGGCACGACAAAGGTGGGAAAGGATGAGAGTGGGAGAGAGAAGAAGAAATGAAGGAGCCATGAGGAATTATTTTAAACACCTGTTTTTTCAGGTGGAGACTGCCCAATTCCAGGCTGCAGGAATGGCTATGCGGAAGGACACATCTGCTGTTAGGATCTATAGGTACTGCTCCCTTTCACAGGAAATGCCTTGTTTCCCTTGGATAGCATCATACAA
>NW_010106771.1:14389-102049 GCF_000699245.1 Pterocles gutturalis | reverse complement strand
GATAGCATCAAAAAAAACCTTCCCTGCTGATAAGCATTTAGCTGAGTGATAATACATTAAAACAACTATATGGTAGCCATAAGGCACCACTGACTTCAGCATCTCAATCTACCATAAATTAGCCCAGTCTTGAGTTCAGAAACAACAGAGCAGTTGAGATTCATGTTTTCCAAAGGGTCTAATTTGTACTGAGGTTGGTGACCAGGGTTTTTGGAGGCTTAGCAGTTTTGCTTATCTGAGGTTGGGTGCTGCTAAACAAAGACTCTTTGAACCAACCTACGTAGTTGCCTCAAGATTATCCAATCCCAGAATAACGCAGGTGAGGGACCTCTGGAGATCACCTTGCTCAAAGTAGCAAAGGCTACTCCCATCCCATCTCCAGCCTTTCCTGGAAGACAAGATGGAACATGAACACAAAATCCTGACCCCACCAAATATTGTGGATGGGATGCTCCCTTCTCATTTGCTTCTCCCCTGTTGCTTGAAGAGCCGTACCAAATTGAGCCATGCACAGGGCAAGAAAAACAGCAACTTACCCTTGCTCCTCCAGCAACTACCTATGCCATCCCCACCTTCATTCTCAGAGATGGGATCCTCTGCCCAGCACTGGTCCCACACTAGCTTGGCAACGCCACGTGGTCCTATCTGAGAGCTGAGACCACCACAGCCGCCCTTGCCCATCACCACCCATACACCAAGGGGCTGCAGCGGGGACATCTATGTCTGTGCTAGCGCAAAGCCACTGGCACTGCTGGGGGGGACATGGGTGGCCCCCGTGGCAGCATGATCCTGCCTCTGAGCCACCTTTCGCATGCTGTAGGGCTAAGGCTTTCCTCTAGAAAACAAATCTCATTCAACTTGCTGTTTGGCTGTGTGACAGTCAGCTTCTCTGGCAGGTGACTGGGAACATTTTGTTGCACGATCCTTACAGTTTCAGGGAGGAGAAGCTTCCTCATAGCTGAGAGTGGCAGCAAGTGAAGAAGACACGCGTTATGATGCACGTACAAAAGATAGGGTCCATGTTGGGTAGGTCCCCACCGAGGCCTCCACAGCCATTTGCGCTGGGGATGGGTCACTTCTGGCTCCAGCCTTTCTCCAACTAACTGGCGAAAGGGGACAAAGCATATCTTCCGGCTTGCAGCTGCAGACATCTTCCTGCAGAATTGACTGTGCAAGAAGGGCTGGGTTTTGGGTGTGCTCCCCTTGCATGGCACTGAGCCCGGTATTGTGAGGGCTCCCTCTGAAGCAATGTGTGGGAAGTGGTGGTGGAGGGACGCCAGCCCAGGGGAGCAAGAGGGTGAAAGTGGGACCTTGGGGACAGGCTGTCCATCAGATGCTGGCAATGATGCAACAGGCTGGTGGTAGCGTCTGAGTGTAGAGCTGCTGCTGATGGTGTGTTAGCGTTGGATTTGGTTCAGGTTGAAGTAAAGCCAGAGGTCAGTTCAGCCAGAAAGGAGCTGCTCTGATTTGCTGGGCACCGGGTCTTCCATTGGTGCCCAATTGCTGCAAGACTTTTGAATTTCCACACGCCATTAGAAGGCAGGACAGAACAGTGTTGGAAACGTACTTCAAGAAGTGCAAAGTTAGTGTTGCATGGATGGCTTTCTACTCTGAAAAACCTGGCGTGCACAACAGGCTCCCCCTTGCCTAGCAAGTTGTTTCCCTCCGCAGCCCGAGCACTCACTCAAGAGCTGCTGCCGCCCTTGCCTTGGTCTGTGAGAAGCAGAGCAGCTCAACAGGGATGGAGGTGCCCCATTTTCCTGTGTGCGAGCAGCTGCGCGATGTGTGGTGAAATCAGGGCACCTCCACCGGGGTCATAGAGGTCACACTTTGACCCACCAGCTTTTAGCATTGGTGACTCCTCAGCTGCAGGAATTTTTTGGAACCAAAGGATGCTTTAACTGCTCCCTTGCGTAAGTCCTTAACGATGTGACAGCAAAGCTTTCTTCTTTGTATCACTCATTATACAGCCTGTGTATTTGCACTCATGGATTTTATTGTGATAGTCCAGAGCTTCCAAATGAACTTCTCAGTTTATTAATTCAACTGCTTATGTGAGGGCAAGGAGCATCTTACACACAGCTTGGGGAAGGAGCAGTTACCTGCTGGATAACCCAGCTGCAAACCCAGGAATCCCTCCAAGGCCTCCAGACTGTCACCGCTGCTATAGTTTACTTTACTTTGTATAGTGAGGCCACCAAGCCATTAAAAGACTGCTGGGGACATCCTTTGAGTGTGGGGTTTCCTGCCAGGGCCACCCCAGTGCGGTGAACTCTGTCACCTGCTCCCCAGCTTTTCCCCACCCTCCACCCAGCAAACACGCGCAGGGGCCCGCGGGAGGCTGCAGAGGTGGGGCCGGCGCGTGTTGTTCTCCAACACTTTGGGACTGGTAGAACAGCTCTTAGAGCACGATTTTACTTGGCACGGGCTGGTTTTGTAATGAAAGAAATAAATAAGTGCCATCCTGCTCCACTGGGAGGTTGAAGTGTTTCCTTTTTTTTTTTTTTTTTTTAATGATCTGTTTGTACCGAGGCCAAACATTGAAAACTTTGGCCTCAAAAATAAAAGTTTCAACAAGAACTGTAACTGGGAGGAAGCTAAAATACAGGCACTCTTGTGTGTTCGTGCTGCCGTCAGACAGCTTTTATTTTATTTTATTTTTTCCTTTAAAGTAGAACGGAAGGAGTGCGTTGGTGCTGCACGCTGCTGACTCATCAGCTCTGGAGACAGGATTGCCCTACGTATGTGCTCTATACGCACCCCCGCTGACACCCAGCCGCCCAGGGCACCAAACCAGGCCAGGACGGAACGTCCCCGTGGGAGATGGGGGTAGCTGAAGGATTTGGGGGAGAGGGCAGGGTCTCCCTGCCCGTGTGGAGGTCTCCTGCCCCCAGTGAGCTTCTTGTGGGCTGGAAGTGCGTGAGTGACTGAGCCAGCAGGGAGAGGGAGGAGGACACAGGACTGGTGGAGGGGGAAGGGCTGGTCCACCTTTTTTGGCAGCACCTTGCAGTTAAATCAGCTTAAAGTGATCATGAAACCTTAGGATAGTATTTCACTCCTCTTTACTGTGGTCTCGCTCTTGAAAGTGCCAATTCGAGCGCTGGCTAGTTCATGTAAGATGAATGTGGATGGAGGACAATAAGTTCTTTCTTAGGTCCCATTCAACAGGCATTGGATAATAATAATTTTCGACTTTTATACACTGCACTCAATGCAAAGCCGCAGACGAAGCCCCGCTCTAGCAGCACAGTATAGGAGCATTTCTACCAATTTCAGTGAGAGCCCTGCAGGCAGACAGCTTGCAGGGACAGGCTCAGGGAGTTTCAGGAAGCTGCGAAATAGAGTAAATAATAACAAGCAGAAATAAAAAAATAAATCAGAAATGCCTTACCTGCTCTGTAGGAGCTGCTCTCAAACTTCCTTAAAAAAAGAAAAAAAAAGAAAAAAAAAAGATCACCATGCTATTTACATTCCATTGAACTCACTGAAAAACCCAAACAAACAAGGGTATGGTATTAGGTAACTCTTCCACTTTTTTGATAGGACACAGCTATTTTATATCCTGTTATTCAATGGCTGAATTAAAATGTTTAATATGTTGCTTATGCAAGTCTATACATGTAGGATACGTATATTCCCTCAAATGCCACACCAGGTTAAATCACCTGTGATTTTTGCGGATAGGGCACTGTGGAGACGCAAGGCCAGTGATGGATTGGGGTTCCCACATCATTCTGACTCGGTGGGGAGCTGTTGAGGGAGGGGGATGCACGCCCTGTGACGCAGCTGTGGCTGCAGCACACCTCTCTGCCTGCAGCAGGGTAGCTGTAGGGTGATGGAGCTCGGTGCAGGTTGCCTGCCCGTCTTCTGTCTCAGGAGGGTTTTGCAGCTTGCGCGCTGTCAGGTTGCTGCTGGAGGTGCTTGAGGATGAGGCTTCGTGTTGCAGCTTGAGCTGAATTAACAGCTGCCAACATCAAAAAGAAGTCCTGCTGCAGGCAACGTGCTTCTGCCCTGCACTTGGTGGGTCTGTGGTGTCCTCTGATCCCCAGGCAAGGCAGTTTGGTTCAGGGGATGGACAAAAGCCCACGGGAAAGAAAACAAATAATTTTTTTTGGTTGAGTAAGTATGCTGATGGCCCACCATGTGATTCCGTGGATGTGGGTGTAAGAAGGCAGTGAGGGGGAAGCAGGACCTTCCCATTTTGATGGTGGCAAGCTGCTAGTACACCTTCACTGTAACACGGAAGCGCACCCATAGCTGGCTTGTTTGAAACTATCTATTTCAGTTGTGGCTATAGGAACCGCAGTCACGCCTCGCCTTTCTGTGTCAGTGTGCATGGAGACTGGCTCAGTTCCTACATAGCTGTCAGTACAGTGATGGGACACCCGGACAAAGCAGAAGACAAAAATCCTTGTCTCACCCCTTGTGCAAACAGTCTGTCTGAATGACCGTACAGGACAACTAACCATGACTTGGTTGTGTTGCAGTACTCCTCTATTACACTGTTGCACTACCTTGACTCTGCTACGATGGAGATACTGAATACTGCTGAAGTAAGACGGCTGTGAGCACCTGCTCCTGAACCCCCCTGCAGAAGTAGTGTAAACCACTGTTTCACAAGCCACGTTACTGGTGAACCTCTGCTGCTGGAGGACCTGGCCACTGCACACTGAATAACATAGCAACAATGACTGAAACTAATAAACACACTGCCTGTCTTCATTCAGTTGCAAATAGCACTGCAAAATAAGAATATTCGTATGATCAGTTGATTTATTTTACATTGCAAGAGGCGGTAGCTGAATCCTTTTTCCTCTCCCTGCTAGGTATACACCAACAATGCTCATGCTGCAATGCCACTGCCCTATTTTTCTTCCCATATTCAAGTTATTTTTCAAGTTAGCAATCACCATTATTTCTAGCTTCATCCCCTTGTGCATATTTGAAAACAACTTGTTCACTTACCTTCCTGGCTGCTGGAAAAGGGTTTCCCTGTCGAGGAGGCAGTGTGTCCATCCACTCCAGGCTTACGCTCAGCGTCCTCTGCCTGTCTGCGGCTGGTGGGTCTTTGAAAACAAAACAGAAGTAATAGGAGGGGAGGGAGCAAGGACTGAAGAGTTGGGGAAACACTGCATAGCAGAGCAAAGCTGGTTTATTTGTTTTCTATCTTTTCAAGTACACAGCAGTTTGTGTAATTCCCTGGCTACATGCTGCAGCTCTTCTTTATCAGATGCCAGGATGTTTGTTGACTGAGTGTCACTAGGATCACCCATTTGGCTGTGCAGTGGCTCCAGCACCGTCCCGTCATTCAAAGATGCAGTGTAAAGCTGGTGTTTTTTGGAGCAATTAAAGTTTTGTTAAGCAGGACAGGCTGGGGATGTGCAACACACATAGCAGGCGCCTGGCACTGCCGCAGCCCTGCACAGAGACAGCCCAGTGGCTGCTAGGACAGGAGGATGTTAGACTCAAAAGACAGCACTGATTTCCTGTGATTTTTGTAGTTAAATCCTGTGCCTGTAACAGTTCCATGACTGAAATCCAAGTTGTGAAGGAACTGCAGGTAGGAAAACACCAGTTATGTGCTATGGAAAATGCCAATGGATTTTTTTTTGTTTGTTTGTTTTGTTTTGCTAGTCTTGGTTTCTTCATTCATCATTAATCTCTGCTTATGTAGGTGTGTGGAAAGGCAATCCATTCCCAAGGCAGTGGAGCTGGAAATCTGGAGGTCATCTTGCGCTACCTTTGCTTGCCAACTTGCCGCTTGTCCTGCCATCTGCAAACTGCCAAGTGCGTGGCGAAGTCCAAGGGAGCACTGCCTTTGGCAAGAATGAATTGAACAGAGAAAATAAACTAAACTTCTCACGCCAGGACGACTGGGAACCCCTTTGGGGGGATTCTCCTCATTTGGGTGGCTCTTCGCCTCTGTGGATGTGGTCATGTTTGACTCAAGTAGTGTTTTACTCAAGGGTGCCCTTTGGATATAACAGCAGTGTAGTTAAGAGAATGAAAATGTGAAAGCTTTTGTGCAGCACCCAATTTGTTAACTGCCACAGTGTGAAATCTTGCTCAGCTTTGATAATACAAATAATACATTCCAGGCATAAAAAGCCCTTTATTACTGACAGGAACATAAATAATTAAAGAAAAAGCTCAGATTGCCATTGTCTTCACACTACCAGTTGGGCAGCTGGGCATCTGTAAAGCAACTAAAAGCAACTCTCCTCATCAGCTTTCCCGAAACATTTTTAAGCTGCAGTAATGCAACTCTCCCATCACGCTAAGCTTTATTGGTTCAGCAAAAGAAACTAAGAAACTTCATTGGAGACCAGATTATACTGGTTGCAAAAATGGAGGGATTCTTCTGCTCTTCGACCCCATTATCTCCTCTGTAGTGTCTTGATCAGCTTTCTTACACACAGCCACGGATTCTGCCGAGACCTGTAAATTGCTTTTTTGGCTGCCAAATTGCCATAACCCTTCTATTTTTATGTTTTAAAAGAGCTTAAAACCCTCCATCCTCTTTGGATGTGTCTTTAAAATTGACCAGTACTGGGAGGATTTCATGTATATCCGAAGGCTTAGAAGAAGATGTTACCTCTACCAAGCTTCTAGTTTTACAGTCAACAGATATGAAAAGCCCAGCGGGGATAAAAGGAACTTAACCAGTTCTGTCTAATACATATAAATCTACCTAAAAGCTCAAGGCACTGAAAGTACTCAATGCACTACATTTATCTGAGTTTAAGATACAGAAATGGGTCTTCAGCCCACATGCCACATGTCCCATTTTGATGCCAAGTTAATATGAATTAAGAGACTGAGATGAATAAACAAGGTCAGTCTGGGCTGGGCCAAGCTGAAGCAATGTGAAATAATTGTCAGTATTTTCTGTCAGCAACGCTGGTTTATCTTGGCTCGGGATTCCCGGTGCTATAGATTATAAAATGTTTTCAGTGGAACAGTTGGCAGACATTTTATTGATTTTTCTTTGTTTTGTGAATGCTGGAAAAATTTCCATCAAGTATAAATGCTGCTCATGTGATGAAGCCAAATTGCTTTTTCAAACTTTTCTGTCTTCAAGTGTCCTAACATGTTAATATGTTAGCAATCTAATTTAATCAAGAAGACCTTTGTCTGGAATCAAGAGGCCATAGAGCACGCCTTGATGCATCTCATGTACTTATGGGCTAATAAGAGTTAATTTTGTATTTTTAAGGTGCTATATGCACACTGACTCATTAATCTGCCCAACACCTCTTTGAAGCTGGTAATGTACTATCTCTGTTTTACAGATTTAGAAATTGAGAGTGCAACTTCGTATAAAGCCACAAATATTTGCCTGCTGTCACGTTTTTGGTGCACGTGAAGCTCCTGTTGCCTTCACCAGGGCTGAGCAATGGCAAAGAAGGAGAAGGGAGGCTGCAGCAACTAGGCAGGATTAGCACTGCTGAGCTGCTGGATCCCACCTCCGTGATGAATTTCCGGCGCCACTTCGCCACATCCCCACAGTGCACCTCTTAGCAGAGTTACTTTGGAATTGAAAATTGCTAGGACAGATAGAGCAGCATGTAGGATTACTCCTGGACCTGTGGCAGACCATATTTCTCAGCCTATGTTCCTGCTTTTCTAAGACCATGTTTGCTTCTTGGTTAAAGAGGACTTTTGAAAAAGACAATTGATGGCGGAAGAACAGACAGAAGTGCCATAATGGTGATGAATACTTATTTTGTTTAATTGCACAAAACAGTGGAGTAAGAGTAAGAAATCCATTTCATATTTTTTTTTTATGTGACACACAAATGGGGATGCAGCAGGATAACTCTAATTCTCTCACTCTTTATGCTGATTTAATAACCAACATATACAGATACGAAAGACTGTCATGCAGTTTTCCCTCAGTGCTTCCTGAGGTTTGATCAGTAATGCTACAGATTCGAAATATACAAACATGTTTCTGAGCTTAAATAAAAAGCTTGTTAGAGAACCAGAAATATGTATTTTTAAGTATGTAAACAACAGGAAAGTTTTAAGATACAAATCACTGGGATGAGATATACTTTTGCCTTCTACCCTAATCATTTGTATTAAAATAAGAGAGATCCTAATTAAAATAGGAGTAGTTCTGGTTTAAGGGGTAGGGACAAGGTAGATGGTTAATAAGCTAAAAAAACCCTCCAACCCAGCTTCACACACATCCTGACACTACCAACAAATGCATGATATTTAAACCCACAATGCATTATAGTAAGGAAACAGAACGACACACTGATGAGGAGGAAACCCACACTGCAGTTACCAGTGCCAATGGTAGAGGAGTGAGTGCAGCCATTGCTCTCTCCTGACTCTCATGTGCCGAACTCTGGCACAGTCACAGGCACTCACTAGTTAACTTGTCCAGAAATAAGAGAGTCAATCAGTTCCTTTAACGCGTTGCAGAGAGGATCGGTATTCTACCTTGGTTGTCTGAACAGCAGCGCCCATACCCTCTCAAAATATTTTCCTAATTTACAGGCAGCAAAAGGGTTATGCTGATCAAAACATTTTCATAAATACATACCATGAATAATGAGAGGATAAGAACTTCTAGGCTATAACATATCTGACACTTGGAAGGAGAGAATGGCAATGGTCAATGGTAAAATGTAAGCCAGAGATGAGAGCTTTGTCTTGTAAAATAATATATTCACTGAACTGTGTATTGTTGGTGGTATTTAACTGTCCTGTTCATGTTAGAGTGAAAGAAATCAAGCAGTAAATAAAATGCCTCTATCTGGAGTGTTGTCCTGAAATCTTTATTGCCCATAACTTACTCTGTGTGTATGTCCACAATTCGGAAAGTTGACTACAGTTCTCTGCTGACAGCAACACTATTGCTACTTTTGTAAAATGTCATGGACTTAAGCCAATTTTCTCTTTCTGTAAAACATACTTTAGTCTCAAACTAAGTTCTCTGATTTCTGACTGTCAATGCAAGAAGAGAAGCCAGACTTTGCTTAGAATAAGTTCTCAAAGAAATAAACCCTTGAGACTATTTTATGAATTACTATTTTTGTTCCATCTGTTTCTGTCCCCGTCTCCATACCAGGCTATGGCTTTCCTTGTTAGGCAAAGGAGATGATGATGTGAAGAGTTAATGGAAGTGATTTGTTAATCATGCAGCCTGAAAACTGGGCTTCTGTTACACTTATGCATATGTCAGGCTCCCTGAAGGGCAACAATAACAAGGTTTATTAAGTTAAACGGGAATGCCTTCTGCTAGTCTTCACGGGGCTGCTGCCCAGGGCTTCTGCCTAGGTGTAATTCATGAGATACGCCTCAGCTGTCCCAAAACAAAGGTTCTGTCAAAGTTGAACTACAAGACAGAAGTCTGGGTATGCGCTGGAGATGAGCTTCCAGAAACTTGAGATACAGATTTGTGACAGTATCTGGGTCTGACAGGGGTGGCAGTGTTAGAAAAGCAGTAATGTAAGTCCATTGATCTCATGGGTTTGGTGTGACTAGCTGGTACAAAGATGTAAAGCCAAGGCAGACAACAAAAGGCTCTGGGAAAGAAGAAAGATGTCGAGTGCTCTTGCTTGAACACCTGCGAAGTCCCATCATGGTGTCTTACAGAGAGATTAGGGGAACAAGTGGTACCCAGAAGACAGCAGAGCCTGGGAGTACTTGAATTCATGCAGGCCAAGTGCAGGAGTGGTGCTGCTGGTATGACTTACAATTAACTTTCAGAGATGAGGCTGTGGGCTTTTTATTGCAAGATTAATTACACTGATGCTCAACTTGCAAAGAACAGATTTTAGGTTGTAAGGGAGCTCTGGAGGTGATTCGGCCCAATGATCTTTGAAAGTAGATTCAACTGTTCCATTAGATCCAACTCTGAGGTTGCTTTGGCTCAGGTCCGCAACCCAGCGGGGGACTTGTGCCGGATAACATCAGAAACAAACTATTGGCACTGGCCAGCAGCTGGAAGGTCAGAAAGAGACCAGCAGTACATTCCCTCACGTTAAACTTGGAGCAACGCTCAGGAGTCCAGTTCTGGGCTGCCTCTTGTCACATCATCAGCGAGGACATTTGCTGTAGGAAGTCATGGTATGCCACCATGTAGGGGACGAAGCTAACAAAAGCTAAAGACTAACCTTTCTCCCTAGCCTACAAATCAAGTCCTCAAAGGCAGTATCTCAGGGATTTAAATGACGCTGAGGAGGTAAATCAACAAGTTGCCTACAGTAATACATATATAAAGCACAGCTGAAGTGATTTGGCCAAGAGGGGAGGCTGTATTGTGCATGGGGTTAAGGAACAGAGAAGAACAGTAGTAAATCTATTACAAAAATGAAATTTTCTTCTTTTGTTTTTCTTGAGGGGAAAGGCTTCAGAAGTAAATAGGAAATGATTCAGGATGTACATTTATGACACTGGTGAGCAGAATACATAAACACTGAAGACTAGCGTTAAACAGCATGAGAAATGGAGAAAGTCAATAATGAAACAAAAAATGACCAAGCTAACGAATTACGAAGGGTCTTTACAGGAGAGAGAATGTATCCTGATTATTGATTTAGAAACTGCAGGTAGTGGTTGGAGGCTAGGAAGAAGTGGACAGTGGAAATGTCAGCTATGAATTTGTGATGTGGGAAATGGGTTAGAATAATAATGCTGCTGTGCAGTACTACGACACTCAGCTGCAAGCAGTATACAGCTGCAATTTCATAAACTTCACTGCATTTTAGTACGGTGTTGTTGCCATATTCTGAGTGAATTCACTGAGGCAGCAAAAAGCAAATACAGTTTAATTTTGGGTTCTCATGTTGGATCAATTTAAAGAAATTTCCTCAAGTGCTGCATAAACATTCTACTCATTATAACTTATGCCCTGTGTCGATGTCTCAGGTTAGGCAGCCAAATCTCTAGTAGTGCTGGAGTATCTTGGCCAGAGAGATGAAACACAGCAATGACTGCAGAACTGAGAGTGTCCCTATTTATGTAGGCTCCTAACACTCAAAACCTTCCTTTGTACAAATTTCTTCACATGAAGAAGTCTGATGCAGACTTGTCAGCAGACGTACGTATTACAGAAACAAACTCTGTGAAACTGGAGGCAAAACACAAGCCATAGTTACGTGCTTGTAACTGTCTGTGGTTTTTTTTTAAGCACAGAGAAGAGGTTGTTGGAGTCACCTGTGCCTCAGCAGGTGACCTTCCCAGCCAGGTGGTGTTGTCACAGGGAGTGCCTTTAAAACTCAAATTAATGTTGGCAGGCTTCAAGTGTCTGCAGCCAGCCAAGGGAGCTGTGAGAAGGTTTCTTTTACAGCTCTGCAAGAGGCAACCAAAAACTCTGGCCTCTTCTGGGGGAGGTCAGCTGCAAGCACTGGGTGTCAGCAAGCGGAGGAGCTGGTCGTGTGGGCGGGGAGCTTACTTTATACTCACCAACCTGGCAAGAGGCAAACAAAAGCCTCGGGAAATCCCAGCAGTTTATGTTATGCAGTTCTGGTGATTGCAAGGAGCCACTCCTGGGGCTCAGCAATTTTTGGTGACCCACCTGGGCTGGCACAGGTGAACGTGGTCAAGTTGGGGAGCCCGGGAATAGGAGTAAAGTTGAACTCTGCAATCTCTCTCCCAAGACGCCTGATGAAGGCAGATGCGGGACTGCCAGAGACATGTGAGTCATACCAGCCTCCAAAAGGGAAAAGGTGAGCTAAAGGGAGGGTAGCATGTTTATACCTTGGGATCAGAGGCATGTTGGGATTAGTCTCTGCTCCAGTGTTCTGTTAAAGGAGCTCCTTTTATTGGAGCACTTGGAAAGTCCTCTGTAGTCAATACAAGTCTCCAGCATGACCTTACATATATCTCCACACTGACAGTTAAGAGAGAACAATTGTGCACTATGTTTTTAAAAACAGGTCCCATCTCCAAATCCATTAGATATCTCTGAAAGCTTTTTTTTTTTCTCTATCCTAAAAATTGTAGGCTATGTATAAAATAAATATTTCACTAGTCTTGTGCAACTGTTATAATGGATATTGTATCTAATGTTGCAAAAGCTTAATCTTTTCATGTGAAGAAAGACAGAAAACTATGCAGAAGGAGAAATAAATGTGTTTCTTGCCCACAAGAAGCATGTTCAGTTCAGTTATATAGAAACAGTTAAGATGATTTGTCAATATGGAAGTTCAACATTGTACTCATGGTAGATTTACTAAAAATTTTCCTACATACAATAGGCATACATATAAAAATAAATGTATCTACATACTCACTGGGAATAAATAATTGTTTCTTTTCTATCAAGAATGCATGAAGAAAAATAAGAGAAATAAATGCTTTTTTATTTTTGCAGAAGAGCTGTTTCATTGTAGTTTCCCATCCATTGCAAGGTGGTGTGCTGGTTCACTAGCAACAAAAACATTGGAAGAAAAATAAAACAGTTGTCAGACCTGTTTTTTCTCTCATAATAGTTAAGTTCCAGGTTTTAATACACTTTGGAAGAAGGGCAGGGATTTTGATCGCAAGCTAGTGACGAGCTTACAGAAATCTGTAAAGATCATCTTAGGTTTTTAAAAGTTCTGTTAACCACCTGTAGCTGTTAATTTGCTGCATTTCCATTGCTGTATTTCTCTCCACTGCACATTCTTCAAGAAAGGCTGTATTTGCCCAAATGTTTTAGTTTGAAAATGTTTGTGCCAGTGCATGTTAAATGCTTGCAAGTGGTCTATATTTCTGGAGATTGCTTTGTGTCCATCCCACGTCCTTCTGGCTTCCAAATTTTCCTTAGGTCCTGCTTAGTGGCTTTATGTTTTATTGTGTTTAGTGTCAGATGCAGATGACAACTGAGGTTGTTGGGAAAGTTCAGAATACCAAACATATATATTTAAAAATTATTTTAGTTTATTTTTCTCCCCTCCCTTCCACTTTCTGTTATGGAAATACAGGATTTTCCTTGGCCTTATGAAATATCTTTGACAGACACACAAACTGCCCGTGCACCCCCTCCTGCACTGCTCACCTGCGGGAGCAGCTCTGCGCTGGCAGTCTGACAGCTGAACCAGGAGCAGGCGAGTCATGATCTCCTCTGTGCTCTGAAGGACGGTCAATGAAAGCTTCGTGAGATGGGTCTTCTTCGTCTGACTGCCCCAGAAGTTCTGTTAAGATGAATCAAGATATGATATCAGGCTTACTTAATTTAAAAGTACCAATCAAGTCACCAACTGTTTGCCTCAGATGTCAATAAGTGTCCTCTCTTGCAACGGATCAAACTGAATGGAAAACCATATGCTTATGCAGCTTTCACCCTTGACTCTTCTCCTTGAAAATGAGGCCAAGTAGCTAATGAGCAGCAACAATAACACGCCCAAGAGTTTTCGGAAGGGACAGAGAGAGTGTGTGTAGGCTTTAGCTAGCGAGGAGGAAATGCCTTCTCCAAATTGTCTACTTCAGAAGGTCTATCTGGCTGACAAACGCTGCTGCAGGTGAGTATTTCGCTGTTGCCATATAGCCCAAAGTCTTATCAATTGGACTGTTGCCCCACAAGTGTATGTGTAACTCCTTCCTTTAAAAATAAAGACTTTCTTCAGCTTTGTTTAAAAATATTTGGTTTACAA
Source organism: Pterocles gutturalis (assembly GCF_000699245.1). NCBI lineage: Eukaryota > Metazoa > Chordata > Aves > Pterocliformes > Pteroclidae > Pterocles > Pterocles gutturalis. The sequence goes on along the minus strand of NW_010106771.1, from coordinate 88,454 downwards.
TCAAGACCTGAAGTCTTCAGGTAGGTGAAGGTGGGGTCTGCGGTTCCCTGCTCCCAGTCTGATCCCCAAACCACTTAAAAATACGGAGGAGGAATTGCATATTCTAGGTGTGAGACTTAAAATAAATAAATAAATAAAATATAATCAAACCCCAGGATAGCAGAGTTTGGATTAAGGAAAAAATCCTGTTACAGATAAAGACTTGAAAAGATTTTTCTCAAAATCGTAAGACCCTTTTGTGTTTTTTCTTTTTTAATCCTGTTTTTCTCCCCTTGTTCTCTGCCTTCCCGGATCCTATATAAGCTAATCTGCACGATACCCATGGCAACACCATGGGCAGTGCAAAGAATATAATGCTCTTGCAAGCATTGCCATACTGCTAGTTTACATTTTGGCCAAAGACCCAGAATGCTCACTGGCTTAGGAGGGCTACTACTACTTGTAAGCGTTTCTGAATCTGAGTCCTAAAAAGCTAATGCCATAAGATTGCTGCTGACTATTTCTACTCTTCATGCTACCTAAATAGCATCTGTGGTGTGAGAGAGGGTGAAGTGTGGCAACAACCAATTTGGCTTTCTCAGGTAACTGATATTCTCTGCCTGTGCTGATGTTTCCCACACCAGGAGAATCACTGAAAACAACAAACTCAGCCAGGGGCAACACACCTCCAAGTACCCGCACCACGTTGCAGTAAATAAAGGAGATAAACTGGCCCTGGTGCAGCTTCTCCTCTACCTAGAATAAAATATCCAAAGAGGAAAAAAAGGAGGGGAGAAAAAAAGTGTACAAACAATGCTCTATATCTAGAAAACTCAAATTAAGGGCAAGTAAAGTACGTTTCTCTGGATATCTCTTGGAGCCTGTTGAAGAGTGAGCAGCTGGGAGAAGGAGAGAAGCAATGCAGAGAACTTAAAAAAGCGCAGGAGAAACTGCTTTTGATGCGCATGAAGAATTCTGGGAAAGGGCTTAAACAAAATTCCAGCTGATGTGTGTGTAGGCAAAATCCACCACAGCTCTCATGGGACAAACTTTGATAGCCTGGGAACACAGCTCTCGCTGCCATGCTTCCACCTGTGAACCGAGTCTTTGGTCCTGAAGAGCCTCCCTCTTCACTTGGCCTTAGCTTTTAAGGAGGGAAATGTTAAGCCTTTTAGTTTTCTAAATGTCAAAGCTAAGATGTACAGTGCGAGTCAAGCTGGTGTAATTAATATTTTTTTTTCCTCCTTTTTTTTCCACCTACTCACTAATGTCTAAGGCCTGCATAACTTAATCCCTCAAAGTTACAAACTTTCACCAATGTATGACGTCCATGGCTTCTCCTTAGATGTCACTCTTGAGCCTGACCTAGCTCCAAGGAGCAGTGGCATTTCAGAACATAAAACCCGAGATACCAAGAGAGGAGTGCGTATTGAGAAAGGAAATAAAACAGGATTGGACCAGCTTTGACTTGATCTCTTTCCATCATTCTGTTAACTTGCATTTTCTCGTACCTGTTGAGAACCGGATCTGAGTACACCACAGCCCTCTCACATCAAACACTTCAGCGTAACCCACACATGTGCTCTGGGTGGGACCCAGCAGTTTTGTAACACGAAGTGGGCTACAGTTTGGATGTATGCAGGCCTCATGTGGCATATTTCTAATACAGGAATGCTATGACCATGGCCACTGACTTTGATATTTTGTGCTGTGGCTACAGCATGGCTACACCTTGTTAAACAACGCTACTGGATCTGTAGGAACCTAATGGAAAACAGAGCAGTCTGTCATATGCAAGCATGTACATAGCCAAAATTGGGGGATGAAGGGGGTTCTTACTTGCAGGAGTGCAAACAGATTTCTTTGCACTTCCGTATCTAAATTAAATATCTGAAACTGACCTCAAGTTACAAGGACTGAATTTATTCTACTCTGGGTATACAGCTGCAGAGCTGCAGTAGAACATTAGATAGGATCAGATGCCAGGAGTGGTTCAAAGCCACAAAATCATCTGATATGAGCTCTAGAGTAAAGAAATAAACACTTCTGTTGTGGGACATGGGACCCTGTGAGAAGTGCTACAGCAGGAAAAACAAATGTGCAAGGAACACTGTTTAAACAACACAGCCCTTCCCAAACCAGAGGCAACACATCCCACATTTAATTAAAAAGGGAAGAATTTTGGCAATGATGCCACAGAGCTGGGAGAGGGTGGTGGTCCTCACATCTAGATGAGGGCTATAGCTAGGGTTTGGTGCTTGATATAGACTTGACTTTGTGCTAGCATTGGAAGTATCACAAGTTGCACCAAAGATTTTGTATTCATGTAGTCTGGGGTCTTCCTTTGGCTTATTGCACAATAAACTCTTGCTGTTTTAAATTCTGACCTAGTATTGCTTATCATGTTAATCTCTGGGGATTTGAATCTGAACTTGAATTTTAAAAACTTGAGAGTTGCTATCACAGCTAACATTGTTGTTTCATCATTAAAGTAATTTATCAGATGCAATAAGATGAATTATATTGTGCTAAAAATCTTTATCTACAAAATCTCATTTGTCATGATCAATATTAGGATAATGTTGTACACACACAACTGCACAAGGTATTTCCAAAAATTGCTGATAGCTATTGCTACATCTAGAGCCCATCTGAAATAGCCAAATACATTTCTTTACAAGTCCACTAGAAGTTTTACTACACTTTAATGAGCATGATGCTCTGTGAACACTGTATGCAGGTGATGAGACCTCATGCCTTCCCTGCTCGTGTGTGTCATTACTTAACGGTATCTATTGCCTTTTGTATCTATGTCTGCAAATCAGAAGCTGTTTCCGTTCTCCAGTATCCTCCACTGGACTTTCAGGGATAAAAAAGCATTTTAAAACCTGCAATCACATGGTAAAATGAAAATCTTCTTTTAATGTTGTTTGCAAAACTGATAGCTCCACTTAACAGAAGCCATTAAATTATTTACAAAGTAGCAGCTGCTCTTGTAAAAATATAGCCTTTTTTTGGCATGAAAAATAAACTAGTGATAAGCAAGAGATAAGCCATTTGACTTCTTCTTTGTGTGCCCGGCATGGTATGCAGAGCCAATTCTGTACAATCTGATGTTTACAGAGCAATCATAATGTACGACCTCCTTAGGCAACAGGGACACAAGAAGCCTTTAAAACGCTGAAGCAAGCATTTAATCAGAACTCTTCATGCTGATCTTTGAAAAATTCAATAAGTTCAAAAAATGTAACTCCTTCTAAAGATAAAATATCAGTTTTTTGCTTCAGGAGTTGCAAATATATCCCAACGAACTCCCAGTGAACCACACAGACATACTGCTCTTCCTTTTTTAAAAGAAGAAGTAAATAGTAGAGTTTTTCTGAAAGAAGCAGATCAAGGGTCTGAAGAAATGCAAATCGTTAAGCAAAGTGAGTGCTGTAAAACAATATAGTTTATTTGTAACCCAAGCAATCACACTTTTTTTAGGCATTTAAACAAGTTTGGTGGTTTTTTTTACTCAAATAGCAATTTCCATGTGAATAAATTCACATCTCCTTTTATTATGCAGTAACCTCTTTTTTATTTTATTTTTTTATTTTGACCTGTTGAAATCAAGATTTCATGCTTTTGTGAGTTTTCTTTTTTTTATTTTTTTTTAAGGCAAATAACTGCTGCAGGAGGGATGAGATTGAGCATGATCTCATGCATTATCAAGTTGCTCCACCTTAACTCTGCCCCAGATTTTCTCAAACTACATGAAGGTATTTCTAAAGCCACGGGGTAAAAGTCTTTTGGTATCAAAATCAGTGGGAACTTCCATTGCTGACTTGAGTGAGGTCAGCTCTTTTTTCTGGCTACAATTGTTTTCCCAAAAACATATATCTAAATAAACAGATTCTAATAAAATTGTTTAGTTTCAACAAATTCCCACAGGGAAACCACACAGCTTTGTTTGTGTGTGTGGAAAAATATAACTCTAAACTTTTATGGTTCTTTTGGTCTAGTTTTCCATGGCTTCTTATTTTTAGATTATGTTTGTGCTGTTTCGTTAATGCCCAGTGCTGACATGTTTTCATTTGATAAATATAAACTGTTGAAATATTGTTTTTACAGTACTTTTTAAACTCATTGAGAATAACTGTTACTGCTGAGAGAGCTGGAAAAGGTACAGTAAATCAGAATATCTCCCATTTGTGTTGTAATTTAACAATTTGATACCTGAGAAGATAAGGCACTTCAATAACTACTAAGTAGAAGCAACCCTTAATGGCAGCATAACATGTCATTATTTCAGTACTTGGATATTAGGCATATTAGCAGCAGCAAAACTGTTTCAGTGGGTGTGCCAGGAAATTTAAGAATGAAAATAAAAGTTATGTGATAAAACTCAAGAAGTTGTTATATATAAACAACTTTTTTTTTTTTTTTGTAGTGTAGACAGTTATATTTCATTTAGCAGTCTTCTGCAGCTTGCAGTGAAACCTGGCTTTAAAACTTTCTGCAAATGGAAACGTCAAGTCTTTACTAGCTCCAGCTGAGATTTCAATCTCTACTACTCATTTGCTCTGCTAGAATCACACACAAAATTAAGCTAACCACTATATAGGCTGAAGAGTTCATTTTATATCTCCCTGTAGCCTAAGTAATCAGGTTCCTTAGGAACTACCCTAGCAGTGCCAATATTATTTAATTAAAAAAAAAAAAAAGGTGTGTCTTGCAGGGTGATCCGGACGTGGTAGTACCAAGCTGTGATGGGTAGCCAGCTGCAAGAGACTGAATAACCAAGGATTTGCTTCAGTTCCAGGCCCTTTCACTTCAAAGGCTTGACTAGTGTCCCAGCAATAGAGATCTTGCACCTCTAGATTTTATCGGGTTTCCTGAAGCATGTGAAGTTTGCCTCGTAATCTTGGCAGCGGGCAAGCGGCTCTCCTCTCGGCTGCCGATGCACGTTAACAGCTGGAGTGCCAAGATCCAAGGTGAGCAACCTAAGGCTGCTATTGCTCAGTAATTACAGCAGGCATAGTTCCTGGTGACTAGGCATTTTCTTTGTTTGGTAAGTGGTACTTTAGACCAGGTGGTTTGGTTTTTTTTTTTAATTGTAAGTGACTAGAAATACTTGTTCTAAAGGAAAGCTGGCCAAAAGCTGCTGATGAGCAGAGACATTCCCATTGTTCGGGGTGAAGGCTGCAGCAGTGGAAATGTGGCTGCATGTTCCAGAGCATCTCAGATAAAGCATTCAGGGAAGACTTGATTATTCTTAAGTGATGCTCTAGAGACTCCACAGAGGCAAAAGTGCCTCCGGCGTTGCAAGCCCCAACCCACAACGGGCAAAGCAGGCGCTGCCGAACTTGCATGTTCCTTAAGTTGCTCTTCATGACGCCAGTGTACAGGGCACACCCTCTGCTTGGCACTTCCAGACCAAGGACCTGAGCGTCTCTGCTTCTTCCCTCCAGGCATCCAGAGCAGGGAGATGTGCCGGCCAGACTGAGGGCAGGTAGGCTCATGGGAGAAGAAAACCATTTCAGGGGGTTAACTGAATGAGAAATACATCTGCAAACACAAGATGCAGAATGGAAGCCTGCAAATAAATGCTGCCAGCTTGAAGCTGGCCAAACTGATAAAGCAGAAAAGAAATTGAGGGTTAAACGTTTTGGATGCTGAAGGCTTGGAGTTCAAAGAGGAGCTCAAGGAAACTCCCAGCCACCAAGTCCATACAGAGAAGCTCTAGGCAAACACAAGCCTTCTGTGGGACAGTTTGATCTCAAACAGAGTTTCCAAAGGGAATAGTTTGGATGAATGGTTAAAGGACATCTTTTAGCACTTGGGAGCTCTTGTGCAAGGGAAGATGATGCCCATTGGTAAGCTACAGCTGAGAAGCAGAAGGAGTTGCTTTCCACAGGGAAATGGATGAGAAGTGTATCTGCACACATCGGGTTGGAAGAACAACGTGTAGCTGTGGATGTATTTTCATTGCTTGGTAGAAACAGGCAGAAGGGAGCTGCTCCTTCAGGCCAGGAGGTGAGGGAAAGCAGGGCAAGGCTGGGGGTCACTCTGCCTTCCCTGGAGCATCAGCTCCTGTCCACATCAGGAGGTGGGTACTGCACCTGATGGCAACCCAGTTTTCACCAGGTATATAAGGACTGAGGGATTCCAACTAGAAACTCTTGCCTAAGTCCCTGGGAGAAAAACACCACTAGAAGGATGCTTCCTTTTACAAACAAAAATCTCTGTTTTGGGTCTGCATGGGCTACTGTTTTCCATGCAGTGGACTGGGGGTAGGAAAGCTGCCTTTTTCCACTGGACCAGGAAGCTGTACTCAAAACAGAGGATGGGACAAGTGGTGATGTATCTCTCTGATATAACACTCTCCAAGCCAGGCCTTTCTGGTGGTTTTGTGACAAGGACCCTGTGTTTCCAGCACTGACCCTCCCCTAGAGGCTATATAGCAACACCACTTTGGTCTTCAGAGAGCCTTTTTTTTTAATCAGCTGAGATCAGAGTCCTTACAAATGAGATCTGCATCACTATCCCACCCCACAGTGGGGTACGGCAGAGGCATGAGGACAGCAAGGCACGGCTGTGTAACACTAGAGCTCTTAGTGCAGGAATTACATTTACAGCTAGAAGGTCTCAGTCGTAGTATTAACACTTTTAGAGCAGGTGCATAACTATGCCATAGTGCTGGAGCAAGGCTAGAGTTCAAGAGTTAGCTAATTGTATCTCTCTTAAAAAGGAATTGCCTCAGACCAGTTAATTTGTCAAGATAACGAATTGCAGCAATTCTCCTCATTTGGAGCTGGGCCACTAACACTGATCTGAACTGTATTTAAACTCTTGATGACAGAGACTGAAAAAGATATTGCAATACTGGAGGTACAGGTTCCTAAAGCAAAACTGCATGTACATTTGGAGTTGAGAGGTAGCAAGGGCATGTGAGTACACATCCTGCATATCCCTTAGATATGAAGAAATTCCCTGGGGCACCAACTCTGATGCCTAGGCAGGCAGAGTTCACCTTGAACCTTTAGGAGTGACTGAGGTCCAAAAAGGATAATATAGTACCCATCAAGTGTTGATTTCTGCAATATGAGACAACACAAGCAGAATTTTTACCTCCTCCCTTCCAAAAAAAGAAAAGACTCCAAAAGTACTGATTTGAAGTTATTGGAAGTTTTCTGGTAGCCACAAGAAAAAAAACCCTCTGTGGGCCTGATGCTGTGATTCCCATGGCACTGTATTCTCCCAAGCCCCAGCTTGCTACCCCATTTTTCCTCTCTTTTTTTGTGCAGCAGTAGCCATGAACAAGTTTGGAGGAAAGAAAAAGCAGAAGAAAGCTTCAGTAACAATGCAAACTTAGCCCAATGACTGTCCTCTATTTCTGCTGAAAGAGAAGTAGACAGCATCAGGTAAAATGAAATTACGTATGCTCTTCACAGAATCACAGAATCACAGAATGTTAGAGATTGGAAGGGACCTCGAAAGATCATCTAGTCCAATCCCCCTGCCGGAGCAGGACACCTAGATCAGATCACACAAGAACGCATCCAGGCGGGCTTTGAATGTCTCCAGAGAAGGAGACTCCACAACCTCTCTGGGCAGCCTGTTCCAGTGCTCTGTCACCCTCACTGTAAAGAAGTTTTTCTCCTCTGGCTGCCAGGCGTTCCTTTCCTCACAAGAGAAACATGGGACCAGAACAAATCCTACACATCGACTTAGGGGAACTGAAAAGAATCAGGGATGAGCAATACTGTCCCTGAAGGATGCTCCAGACGTGCTTATGTTAGGGAGAAGCCAACTTTCCCTAGGCTTCACTGGGGTGCTCCTCCAAAGAAACCAGGACAAAACCTCTGCTGATACTGGCATCTCCTAAAAGTGCAGTGGGACACACTGAAGGCTCTTCCATTTGTGCTCCAGAAGTGTTTTTCAGTGTTAGAAAAAGGAGGAATGTTTTCAGAAATTATTTCATGCTGTTAAGATAAGCAGAAACAGCATCAGCTAAAGAGAGAGAAGTGTGCAAGACCTTTGACAAAGACACCCAGACACGCTGCCTCTCACCTTGGACTGGCACACCCTCTTCGGGAAAAGAGTACTGAAAACAAAATCGGTTGTTGACGACCGTGCAACTATGTCAGTGCCTTAAAAAGCATCAACATGAGAAATTAGATAGTCAGCTTGATTCATTTTTCTTAGGAATGAGATTACTTTCTTTCTCATATTATTCAGAACAATCATTCCCTCCCTTTAAGTCCACTTAATTTAGAAAAGCAAAGTGGCTTTTATTTTGGAGTAAGTGCATCCACAGGCCAAGTTCTTCCAAAATTGCTAATCTGGTCATTGCCACATGTAAACAATCCCTTTTAAATTGTGGAGATGGTAAAGAACTCATGAAGGTATTGCCCAGGACTTCTTACTCAATTTGCAAGCACTTAGACCTATCTTCCTCAGGGCTAACATGGTGATCAACAAAGCTTACAGAGAGCCAGGTCCAATTTAAACTACATAGTCATATGTTTGAAAAAGAAATGGGCTTCTGAAAACTGTCTCCTTCTGTTCTCCCCTCAGGTGCCAAGTCTACCTTCCCTGAGTTGGTCCTCACTTTTAAATACCACAGTCAAGTAGGAATCTAGGATTTAGCAGATCTCAGAAGTGTTAATTGCCCATAAGGTTGGGTCTAAGGCTGGTAGGACAAGGAAGTGACTGACAAAGGGTAACTACGTCGCTTGCAGCTAGCTTCCTGGATTTGGCTGCAGTGGATTGGCTGTGCGCAGATTGCAAAGAGAGACTTAAATGTTAGGGTAGAAAATTATAGAAAGAATAGACCTTTGCAGGATGGGTTATGTCACCTTGTGCAATATGTAGGGTGCTTATCTGCTTTTTTTCCCAAGACTTTTCTGCTGCTGGGGTGCTCCTGGGAAATAAAGGGCCACCTCAGACTGGAAATCTGGGCTGAGGTCGCTCTGACTGTGGTGGCTTCATGCATGTGTCCAACACAGCCTGGCAGCAGCAAGAGCTATGTGGGAAATGCAAAGTGACCTAGATCAGCACCCCTAATTCCTGCAGCTGTGCTAGTTGCTCTGTCCTGTGCAAGTGTGATGTGAACCAATACCAGTCATGTTAGAGACTGACCTTGTTCACAGAAACCTGTGTAAAAATGGATATAACAACACTCCTGAAACTTATCTCACAGGATGTTGTGAAGGTTAATTAAATGTGTGCAAAAGCATTTAGAGATCCTTAGATGAAAGATGTTTTTATAAATGCAAATTATAATAATTATGGCTAGTAACCACCACCAACTACTGAAACAATTAATTCAGTTTGCCACAGGCCATTACAGCAACGTGTGCAAAGAGGCATCAGCCATTTAATGATATATATATGTTGCGTGAGAGCGCAAAGCTTTCAAAATGCTGTAAACAAAGAGGAAAAAACTAGATACCTGAGTCTTGCCCCTGCTGGGTGCAGTTGGTGGAAGTTTCCTCTGCTGTTTCCATCCACTCCCGTGTTTGCATTGGGACTCATCCCCAAGGTGAAAAGCCCACCTTAAAGACTGCATCAGTAGGATAATTTTAAGTCCCAATGAATTTTATATTTAACATTGCAAGGAAACTGCAAATGACTGCAGATAGCCTGGCTCACAAAAATGTGTAAATATAACTCTGCTTTTTGTTTTATTTTCACTCTCACACCCCCAGCCCAGCCTGCTTAGAGCATCACAGAATAGACTCTGGCTACAGGGTATTATCCAGCTGACTTTCCAAGGGCGAAAACAAAAGCCAAGCAATCAAGATGTGTCTGGCCAAATACTTAAAGGCCCAGTGCACACATTTAGCTGACAACTGACTGAAATCTGAACCATTTTGCTCAGCCTTTCTTGTTGCTTCAAATCTGATTTGGGCTTAAATAGCTAAAACCTACAGGTGTTTAAATGCTCTCCCTTGTCAGGAGAACAGCCTCATCAGACATGGTCTTAGGATGCGGTCAGACTGGAATAGATATCCAAAGACCCCACAGCTGAATCCCAAAGAGGAGGCTAGCCCACCTGTGCCCCTCAGGCTTATTTCATTGCTCACCTTTAAAGACTAAAATTCAGAAGAGTAGTAGTTACTAAGCATCCAACTTACCAAAGCAATTAGGCTAAATGCACTGCAGCTAGAAATTTAAGCAATGCACTGGATTTAATTTGAGAATTCATGGTCATAAGACTGAAAACTTTAACATTTAGCCTAGCAGCAAATTAAATCAGCTTTCTGATCAAGTGAAAAATTCTATGCTATTGAAGTTTGAAAGTGTGAAGCACACACTCATTCAAAGGAGGTTTTCTTGTTTTACTTTTAATGAAGAAAAACTTGGAAACAGTCAGTTGCGTATCCAAATAATGGAAAAATGGGAATACTATCTGTAAATAAAGCCAAATCACAAAGCAGTAATGCTTTCTCACCTCTGATAGACTAATGTGCTCATAGTGGGTATTGTGGAAGAAAAAAAGTTACTAATGCTGGAAGGTTGTATAGACTAAATTTACTCCAATATCAATGAACTCAGTATCTGCAGAGCTAGCTATCCATGCAACATAATTGAAAATGCTTATATTTTTCTTCCAGTCCCTTTAAAAATACTGACTCTCTATAAAGCCTTTTGCACCTTAAGAGTTAGGATACTAAGTTGGGAATTTCTTGGATAAGTTTTCATAAAATGAGGGCCAAGTTTTTATGGGGTCTCTGTGTGTGTGGGTATCTGCATCGAAAATTAGCAACACTGATGCAACGTACAGAAAACATACTACATAGTAAGTACCAACACATTATTTTAAACCTACAAAATATAAAACTTCATTGTGATGTGTATATGTACAAGTTGTGTGTTTGCACACACGCGCACATACATATATATATACACACAATGTGCATACTGACATCCTGTTGCTAAGCTCTCTTAATGACACTTAGTGCTCTGTTCAATGTCTCTTGGCTAAATTCTACAATATGAGATAAATCTTGGATGCGTTTTCTAAATGCACCTCAAGGCACTAGGACATAAAAGAAGTTGGGGTATTAGAGCACACCTTGTTTTAACCATCTCTGGAGCACCCTGACTGACACTTCACAATCTACAAGAAAGGTGTGGCTAATAAAGCCACTGAAGCAGATATAAGGGCAGGTCCTCCCTGATAGGCATTTATCACCCGTCACTCACCCGCTCCAGCGCTTTGCTGCACAGGCTTGCTGATAACCACCAGCACATTCTGTGGTTCAGGTGCCCAAAGGCCTTAAAAGCCAATGTTGATCGTATTGGCATCTGAAAACCCTGACTGACGGGTTGACACTTTCCTTCCCACCCCTTACCATTAGAAGAGACTAATTTAGAGGGAAAACATAAAGCTTTGGGAAAGGGAAACCCTACGCTTTTTATGCCCTTTCAAAGAGGAAAAGCAACCTTGTAGAAACAGCAGGTTTTTCCCTCCCAGGCTGTGCCTCCCACTCCCTGGGAAGATCTTCATCTGACTGGTATCCCTCAATTAGAGAGTGGCATGAATACTAGAATGTTGGGGTTTTTTTAGAAAACCTCACAGAGGTAGTTTACACTATACGCTGCCTTCTGCAAACACAAATACTTTCTCCGTGCCTATTTAAACAAACTCTGTCAGCAGGAGCAGCAGCTGTGGATGCCACTTGGGAAGCTCAGAGCCCTGGAGGGAGCTGTGGGCAGCTCCTGCCATGTCTTGTGTTTCTGAAGGTAACCAGGAGGAAGGTCTATGGGAAGCAATGCAAAGAGCTGATGCCTGATGTCAGGGAAAAACAATCACCATGGCTTCTGCTGGAGTCTCCTCACCACCCCATTTCATTCCCTTTCTTGCTCCTCTTCTCATTGAAGTAGACAACACGGGTTTGGAGATAAGATTCTGTCTCAGACAGATGCTCACCTTTCCAGAAAAAAACTTTTTTTTTATTTTAAGAGAAGGTAATTAACCTCGACTGCATTCTCTGATATCTGTTGAATACAGCATTGCTTGTCAGACACTCCTTTCATCACATAAAGTGCATTTTGTACCCAGGGAAAGCAATTAATGTTCAATAAGGAAAGCTTGCCCTTACAATGCATCTTTCCACATTGCCACAGTGATCTTTTTCTTTCCTTCCATGCCACCACCAGTCCTTCTCACACAGATGAGCATCAGAGATGTTTAATATCTACCTGGTTACTACTGTGTCCTTGTAGTGCTTCCTTACAGCCCGACTCGGCTCCCTCTGCCTCTTCTCTGACTTTGGGTGGAACTCTTCCTCGCACTTCACGTTTTGTGGGATGTTTTTGGACTGGTTTAGGCTGCAGGTGGGAACTCAGCCCATTGCAGGGCAAAGGAATAAGTCGGAGGGAAATTGTCACCATCATCCTTTCTGATCTGTAAAGAGCAGACTGAAGCAATACTCTCTCTGCTCGGTTTAAAGCAGGCTTACAGCTCTCTGCTGTTTTCAGGTCTATTTTGTTAATGATTTCGCTTCAAAATCAGCAAAATTACTTTTGGATTCACCTAAACTAACTGTGGGTGAGAGTGCTATGTGAGCAGGGGATACAGCCAGCTACAATGGCCAGTGCTGGAGGTTTCTCAAACTGCTAGCCCAGCTGGCATTTTCATCTGCTCCATTTGTACCACAAACAAGAAGAAGAACCTGGTCTGAAACCACATGTAAATACAAGAAGCTCTTAAGTTTATATTTCTGAAGTCAAAATAGATATGTAGGATAGCAGGAACTTTCAATCCCCAATCAGTACCAACATAAAGAAATCTTTAATCACTGCTATTTACAACAGTACAAATTGAAAGATTTAGAAAGAAAGTAAACTGAAGTATAGGAGACAGCTTTCTAGGCAAGCTGAGTAGCATAAGAGATGTAAGAATATAATCATGGTGACTCTTAAGATGAAATGGTCAAGAATTACTTCACAATCTTGTATTAGTAGGTGTCCGGAGTCACTGAATGGGGCATATTTTCTATTCCTAATGCCTGTAATTATCTATTATAGAGACAAGGTCAAATTGGCACACAAGATTTTTCTTTCCCCACTCCCAGCTTGAAGGGGGGCAGGGCTACCAAATTTTGGAAGTCTTTGCCCTCATAAAGAGAACTGCAGCTATCCAACTTGAGGAACTATAACAAAGATGGTACCTGACGATCCTTGCCTTGGCTAGGATTACTCTGGGCTGTGCAGTGCATGCTCAGGACTAACCATCCCTGTGTCATGCAGTTACTAGAAACTGGAAGTAGCTAAAAGAAAAGCCAGCATGCCCAGATGCTTATCACAGCAGCATGGTGCTACTCAAGATCTAATCTACCAATAAAAAAATAAAAAAACAAAAAACAAACCCCAAAACAAGCCAACTAAACCTAAGCAATGCTCACAGTCTCTTCCATCTCGAAGGAGAAAAGAGAAAGGTAATGCTGAATCATACAACAGATTCCCTGATCCTGGTGAAGGCCAAGTTAATTTAGCCATTATGTTGACTTGACTTAAATCTGATTAAAGTTAATGGTGGAAACATTTTCTGTTCCAAACACAAGGGAAAAAAATGCTATCCTATGAGTACTTGAGGTATTCTCAATACTAGAGGCAACTGGAGAACATTTATTAAATTAGTTTTCTACTGAAACCACTTTTTTCCCCCAAAACTGATTTATATTTTAAAACTGTACTAATTTTCAAAACTGTCATGTTACCAAAAACTGTTTGCTACCTTTGCTATCTCCTTTTGGGAAGTGCCTGAACCTTTATTTAAAAACAATTGCAAACTCCTTAATATATGTCTTTTTACTACTTCTTCATCATGCATACCACTGATACACCAAAATACGGTAGTATTTCAGACAAAAGAAGTTGCTTTAAAACTAGTTTTGAAGTTTTTATAACCTTTTCTTCTGAATGAGTGGAGCTTTTAGGTTTTTTTCTAATACAGTATTTTAAGCAACTTGTGTAGGACCTAAAAGTATCTATAAGCATCAACATCAGCAGGCATAAACTTACTCGAGTAATTTAACATTTGCAAATGGCAAGGGCAAAGCAGTTTACCTCCTGTGGACTGCAAATTACTAATAGTATTGACTGTTTCTTTTGCCCTCAAAGGGGGTGTCAGATAAGTGTGTGCAGAAGTTCTTGTCCTGGTTTTGTAAATATTACACTTTGACAACTGCAGCACCAGGAACCTGAGACACACGGAATGAAATGCAAACAGACTTATCTGTTAGTAAATAACTTCAAACAGGTGACGGAAAAACCTGAAATATAATGTTTCTTGATTTCTTCTCCCTTCTCCTTCCTCTCAGTTACATATTGTATTTTCACTAAGTTGAAAATGAGGTTTAGGATGGGGTGGCATCCCTGCAGCTCTGGAATAGTCTTTGTGTATCATGGTTGTTGTCACACTGACACCTAATGGCAGATATGAACGAGAGTATTATGGCTGATTTTCCAGGGGTGTGTTTTTACCCTATGTTGTAAAAATTAGTTCAAATTATAGAAAATAAGTGAGCTTAGAAAATGGACTTCACCTGACTGTGGGGTTAACCCCTGAGAGGGCTGTGCTGGAAACGTGACACTGGTGGGGAGAAGCTGAGGGTGCCGAATTAGCACAACAAAAGCTATGGCATGGGACCATGGAAAGGATGGACAGCCCATCACAGAGAGCTCACACAGTCACCAAAGGTAAACAAAAGCACTGAAGGCTAAAATGAGCTGGCCAAAGTCATCCAGTAGGTTGGTGATGGCTGGAAAGGTCCAAATTTCATCCAGCCTTTGACTTGCTGTCTTGTTTCTGATGCTGACAAGTGAGCACTGAAGCTCTCAAACAGACAAAGAAATAGGTTGGGACACTGTAGTTGATAACAATATATTGAAAACAAGACATGGACTAAAGTTCATGCTTCCTTCAGAAATTTTTCAAGATATCAGGAACTTTTCTGGGATGTTTTACTGTTAAAGTTTTGTTTATTACGGTGAATCAGAGTGGAGTGCTGTGGTCCTAATTCTTCCCTTACATACCTAAGAGACAACAGCAGCAGAGTCAGCAGGATAATCTGGGTTTACACTGCAGCAGACTATGCCCATACAGGCTCCATATCTGCAGCTGAGAGCTAAACATCTTGCCTTTTGGTGGCTAAAAGCAAGGGCCTGAGGTAAGCACTTTGTGGCTGTTTTTGTTTGGCCACAATGCAACTTATGTAGTAAAATAAATAATTAATTGTAGCCATAATCTTTCATCTGGTTAATAAAAGTTTGTATTATTTAGGCAGAGGTGTGGTGAAATTTAGCAATGGACTTCATGTGATGATTCAGGAGAAGTTTAGACCAAGTTCCAAAACCTTCCTTCCATGGGTTACGTGGCGCAGTCAGAAGGTGAGCTCATGTAAGGCTCCTGATGGTTCATGAGCAGCAACGCTTCCAGGTGATGTAAGATCAAGTCCTAGGGTTATTCTGCAAGAACTCTGGGATGGCTCCAGAATCTGCTCCCACCTAGTGCACTTCAGGCATATTTGGATATCTCCAGGGGGGATTTTCAGCAGTAAGAACATTAGCAAAGGGAATTACTAAATTTAGCAGAGGTGTATGAATAGCCATAGTATGATGTAGCAGAAGGTAGGTTACACCAAGGAAATATTTAAGCCAGCAGTTGTTGTGCTGTTATATTTCTGAAAAAAAAAATAGAAGACACACATAGTTTTTTAATGTAATTCTACAGGAAAGAATATTGTCTTCTATGTTCCTTTACAGTGAAAATTTTTAAACTATCAGTTAAGTGGTTAATCCACGGGATCTAATTTATGTGAGAATTATACCCTGACTTTTTACTGATCTTGTGGTATGCAAGGGCTCAAAGTTGTGCTCAGAGCCATCAGCGATGAAGGACAGCAAGAAAATCTTTATAACTCCTGCCACTGGCTCTTACGAGAAGCCTGGGCTGAGCTTCTTAAGCACCATCCAGACAGGGCTGGTGGAGTCAGGCACAGTAAGCCTCCGCGCTGACATCAAACACAGCCTTGCAAACACATCTGAAAGAGATCACTTTAAATATGAGCAAGGTGGGGCAGGGGGAAGCTGTGCCCTCCCAGAGGGCAGAAGAGAAGCAGAGACAGGGGTGCTGAGGAGCCTGAGCTCCCAGGGGAGGCAGGAGTTACAGCCAGGCTGGTGCATCTTTGGTTATCATAAAGATGAAAAGGTGGGACACTGGCAGTGTACCTGCAGTAACCAACTATAATGATCACTATACGTGCTTATAAGCTATTATTAATGATCTCTTTTAATCATATTATAATATTTTGCCATTTCGTAATATCATTGTTGCAGAGATAACCAATGCTGCCTCACAATGTGTTTTTAAGACTGAATTTCAGTTTAACATCTAGTAAAATTCAGGACTTTCGGTACCTTGAATGCCGTGAAAAATATTATTGAAGGGCAGTTATCATTCCTGCATGAGTTCAGGAGTTGCAGTGGTCTCATGGCACTGGGATTTAAAGTAAAAAGAAGTCTCAGTGCAGATTAACCAACAGGAAGGATATTTAGGGAAAAGATTTTTCAAATAGCCAAAATGAAATACAAAGTGTATGTTAAAGGAAGAGAACAATCATTAATTCTCGATGTACTTTTGTCTTGTATTAGGCACTGCTGACAAGTTTTTCACCAATACTTTTTCTTAAACCCCATTCCTTAAAGCCCATTTCTTTTCTTCTTCAGGCCAAGTTTGGCACTTTAGAAAGTTGCAAGACTGACAACAGTGATGGGTGCAAAGCTTACTCTCGGGCCCTCCTGAGCTTTTCCCTACGGCTTTCACCAGCAATATCCTGATTAGAATGTCACCATCCCTGAAATGGGATTTTACAAGGGAATTTGGTTTTCTTAGGCTGAAAGCATTCACCAAGAACTAACATCAGGTCATCAAACACCTTTGCTTTTGTTGCAGGAGTTTCTCAGTGGTGAACTGTCAAGCAGTCTCTTGTGCAGGAGTCTGAGGTAAACAGCCTCAACCTCTGATTTTGCCGTGGGCAATTCCACAGTATCCCCACTCAAGAGCCTGTGGCGTGGCTGGGGAGTGTAGTGAAAGAAGAAGCAATAAATAAATAGTCCTTCAATGTTTTTGTTTGATCAGCAACCAGATATGCAAAGATTCTCATATTTACAAGAGTTGGTCCTTCTAAGCACAGGAATCTACAGCCTTCTCCTGATGGTGACTATGCTGTATCTGGTCACTACTTCTAAAACTCAGCCACACGGGGAATATCTGGTGATAATTATTTGGTAGGCCATTATAAAAAGACTTAATGTTGAAATATTACAATCAAACGTTAAATTAACACCTTGTGTCAGCCCATCATTATACCTCTTTTCCAATTCCCCTGCTGTCATACCACTGATGTGACGAATTGCAGCCTGTCACATCACGTTACGTTACGCAGAACAAACAGGACAAAACACATACCAACTGCCATGCAAATATGTGTTTGCCAACTCTTTTCGGTGTGTAGAAATGTAACCGGTGAATTCCCTATCAGAAAACTAGAGGCTCAAGGATGGGTCTAGGGTGTGTGAGACAAACATGCCTCTGACACACTGTGAACATACAGATATGCAGCTCTCAGCCAGCTACAGCAATTATGAAAGTGCCTCCTGCTGTGATTATTTCTTGTTCCTTCAGAAAAAAAAAGCAGCAGTGGATTCTGTGGCTGCTGATGTCATGAAGCAAAATATAAATACGTAATAATTAATCCAGCACTTGTGTTCAGATTTGGAGCTATTTTTAGAACTGGCCAGACTTCGGTTGTGTATGTGTAAATAACAACCACTTATGTACACACACACGTGCATACTGTGAGACGTGTGAATATACATTATGTGGCTTTTAACTGCAGTCTTTTAGCCTACATGTGGGCCTTTTGAAGCTAATGGGAGATTTACCAGGGGCTTTTTCACAGAGCTGTAGGCAAGACTGGAATCCAGAACATATGAATATTATACTGTAATGATATAGTGTAAATCATCTAGTTTGACCTACAGTGAATTAGAGGCCATTAAATTTCATCCAGGTATGCTACACTGAGCCAGAAAAACTTGTGTTTGACTAATGCATAAATTGTATTTGGCTAAAACCTATTTCCCAGAAAAGTTTTAATTTAGTGTCCATGCAAAGACACTTTCCCTGCATCAATTTCTTTGATAGTTTGTTTCAACAGTTATTTTGACTATGTGTGCTTTGTATTTAAATTTACTTCAGTCTATGCAGTCAGTGCTGAGAAGTCAAATTCCTACTTAAATTCCTAGCTATAACGTCAATGGATACTTGAGTACTGACTTGCTTCTCTTTACTTCAATGCCGTGCCATGGGCACCCCTTTGAGATCTTTTACGCTGAACTATTCTTTATCATGTAATATCCTCAGCTAAGGAATCTCTCTGTGAGTTGTTTTCACTTTTGTAACTTACTTCTTGAGATCTTGCCATGGAAAATAAGTTGTTTACTTGGTAATTAGTGTCAACTAATTCTCTATTGTCTATGTGCATCAACTTTGCTGGAGGTTAAGATGGAAATATACTGAGAAGATCTAAGATGAGAGACCTCACTTACCTTGCAATAACCTAATTGTTAGTAGAATAAAAACAGATCAGACACAGACAACTCCCTTCAATTTCCAGAATTCGGAAATACTGTAATTTTTTTTTTTATAGAACGTGGCTATAGATACAAAAAAATTGACTCCCTAAAGCTGGCTTTTCCAGTTACTGACTTTTCTTTTTTTTCTGCTCAACACATCATTTAAAATGAACACAAAAAATAGTTAACCTATGACTCCTTGGCAAGACTTTTCATACTAAAGAGGGCATAATTTTACTGCTGACAGATATTACAAAATATGGGGATCACTAAAACTAAAATATTAAGGACAATAGTGTCTTCATTTCAGGCTTTTTAAATCAGGTTCTGTAGTGGGCAAGAATATGTCACAATAAAGAAGGGAAAAAAATGGAATGCCATGATTATTCTAAAGCTTGACACAAAACTATAAATCTCTTTCAAGTGAAGATACACAGATCTTTGTGTAGACCTTTGCAGCTAAGAAAACCAGCTACCCTTTGATGTACTTGGAATTATTAGGGGCTGAGGATTATGTCTTTAGGCAACGCTGTCTATCAGTGGGAAGGTACAGATCAAAACTGACATTGTGACACAAGCAAGAGGAGAGGTAAGGTGAGGCGGAGCCAAAAATAGTTTGGCATTACTGTAGAACTTAAGTAAAACAAATGACTCCACTTCTCAAAAAGAACACAAGGAGGGAATAACTAGTGCCTCTAACCTCTCAATAGACTAAAATCCTCACTACTAGCTGGAAAATTAAAAATGTAATTAACAAAATGCTAAACATCAGAATAAAGACGAAGATTCAGTAGATCCTCCTAGTTACATGGGAACATACTGTCACACTCCCATTGAGGCAGGTATGTCAGGCTGTGAATTCCAAACTGCCACTGCAATAGGCTTCCCTGCCATGAGTGCTGGGTGCCACCGGCTCCTCTTGAAACAAGGCGACTCAAGCAATTTACATCAAGCAGAGCATCCTTCCAAACCAGGCTCTTTGTCATTTTTTTTGTAGAAGGCAGGAGTTCTGTTAATACCAGGCCTATGTGTGAGCTTGTTACTTGCTAAAATCCCCCATTATTTCAGCCCACTGAAGATGGTGGAAAACTTTTCATTGTGTTTAGTGGGCCCTGTATCAAATGCTGTGCGTGGTATGATACATGCAGGAGAGTGTACACACAAGTCAAATAATTTAAAATTACTATGGATCTTCAAAGACACTCATCTTGTGTGGCACAAAATTTTAAAAGTGCTTGTGGAAACTAATTCCTTACCATAGGTTAACTGCCAATCATACTTAAAACCTTTTTTTCATAAAAAAAAAAAAAAGAAAAAATTCTGTCTCTCTGGGGAAAAAGTCACATTTTTAGAAAAATAACGGCAAAGGATATGATTCCAGAGGTTTTGATTGACTTCAACTGAAAATCTAAATAAATATATAGGAGGTCCAATGCTTACACAGAAAGGAGCAGAGGTCCAAAAGACTGTAGCATAAACAGGTGTCCCCCAAGTCTTTCCAGATCACAGTTCATCTCTGCACTGGATAATACCTTTTAAGCATGCCATAAACATGTTATGCAGTGAAATAAAAATCATGGCATGAAATAAAAGCCCAAGATTCTCAGTTAACTTGAAACTTCATAGCAAAAGAAAGATGCGTATGCCAAAGAAGAGTAGGAAATGAAGAAGGCTTTGTCACCAGCATCAAAGAGGGTACATGAGGGTAAGGAAAAAGTCTATTGCTTGATAAATGAAAGGAGTCATTATGGTTCAGAAGAGGAAAAAATGTTATCAACTAGGCTAATGCAGGGCCAGAGAAGATTACAAAAACAGGGGGACAACTCTAAACATAGTCTTGAAATGCAAGCAGGCTTGCCAGGACTGTCAGGAATAGGGGAAGATCTTGAGTAAATTACAAGTGATTTGGAGGTAGCAGACTGTATGCAAGACCAGACTGGTATCTCAGACACACTGTATGGAAGACAAAACACCACAGCATGTGTCATTATGAATTATCACAAAGAACATGTAAGCCATTCAATAGAAAATGATATCACAGAACTAAGAAGAAATGAATAAATATTCTACTTAAGGTTCAAATTAGTGATACTTCTTGCCAGTAAGGTGAAACATTTAGGGCCCCTACATTTTGAATGTCATGTTATGAACAGTGTGGGAAATCAGACCTCAGCCTCTGTGAGAACTGATAAGTGTTCCTATCTCACTTGCAAACATTATGGAATATTTCCAGAAACATTTTAAAACTTTATTTTAAGTGGAAAAACCTCAAGCACTTTCATGAGACATTACTGAACCACCAAGATGTTAGTCAGTCCCATCTAGCATTTCAGAACAATGCAATTATCTCAACATCAGTGTTTTTATTAAGATACCGCTGTTAGAAATGTTGCCTAAACACCAGTGTTACTAATATACTGAATTTAATTTAAGTAGAAATACAAGGTTTCCCAATTTGCCTTTTAACTATGCAGCAGTTATCTGTCTTGTCACAACATGAATCCCTTTTGGGTGAAAGCTATTGATTTGAAGGTTAAAATCATCTTGCTAGGCCCTAATGTAATTTGTTGGAAGTTGGCCTTGGGAAACTTTCTGACACTGACTACATATGCTCTTCATTGGATATTCATTGAGCAATGATGTCTGAAAGGCTGAGTTCTTCACCTCTGTGATCACTATTAGTTACAGCATTTCTTAACAGGCTGTGCCATGTCAGTTCTTTGCAACTCAAGTTTTACATTAGCAACCTACAGTTTACAGCACTGAACAGATGCACTCTTCCACCATGGACAATATTGTTCTAGGAGTGTATATGCGAGGTTACATCCATAAACAGAATTTATTAGCAACCTAAAAATACTGTCAATATTGAAGAAAGCCCTCTCTGTTTTAATTGAGTGAAATGAGGTGTACAGCCTACTTTTCAGGCAAGGCTAAATGAGATCTCCCTGAACTTGTTAAGGAACTCATAGATCTACTACAGAAACAATTCAACAGAAAACCTTTGGCAGAGGAAACCATAATATCTATGGCCACTGGTCTGCTGATCAAATGGGAACGGGAAAGAGAAGACAGCTAATGCAGTCTCTGAGATGTATGGTTCCATTACTTCAATCATCTTATGCCTCAAGATGCATTTCCACAGGCTGTGAAACATAAAATCTTATAATTTTCTTCAGAAGATTTTAATCAGTTGAACAAAATATCAGATTCTGCCAAAACCACAGCAGGACTACCAGCAAGCTCACTTGACACTTCTTATTGCTCAGCAATATTCTCACCAAACTACTACGCTGTGAAGGTCTACAGGTGTGTCTACCACAGCCACCCAGACATTCTTAGCTTTGAGGGTGGTTTCTTCAAAATGGTGTATAGCAAACCTCAGTCATGTGAGGAACTGAGAAGAGCTAAAATTCCAAAAATTTTAAAATAATAAATCTATTTTTAGTTTTATCTTGACACAAATCTTGATATAGTATATGAGAGGAATCTACCAGTGATTATAGAACTCTGGATGACATCTATAAACCTCAGCTGAAATTATACTGTCGTTCTACATTATTTGTAGGAGCTTGAAACTTTTCCAAAAGGTCTGAGTTTGAAATATATTATGTTTGAAGGGATCCCTGTACTCAGAAATATCTTGACAAATTAAATATATCTGGGGCAAGATGGAGCACTCTCAAGGGCTTGGTAATCAGCCAGGATCACTGACTCATATTATTTTCAAGTAGTGTTGAGCTGAGTTTTGGGGATGGGCTAGCTCAGGAAATATCAGATGTTGATATATGAGAAGGGTTCACATTTGTATTATTTAAGGCCAAACACTATATGGTAAGATATATATGAAATACGCTGTATAGAGGCCAGATATTATCTAGGGAGGCATTCAGAATAATTTGGGATCAATAGCACTGATCACACCTTGTTGCATCTGTTTGCTTAGGTTGCTGCCTTCTTGTAGAAGCCTGACGTGGGTGCTAAAGAAGTTTGGGGGTTGGTCTGGGAAGCGTGACCATCAGTGAACTGAGTGGTTGAAAGCCCCAGAGAGCACGGACTATATGAAGAGGACTGGGCTTAGGAGATGGTTAGGGGACAGAGACTTGTTCGAAACTGCATTCTAAAGCTTCTGTCTCTTGCATGAGTTTTTCTTTCCCTCTCAAAATGTTAGATAAATATTTTAATTTACATATAAAGCATGTATTACCTTTTGTTTCACTGGGTCCACAAAGCTCATGCCTCATGACACCTTTTCTGCTAACAACAGTTTATGAAACAAAAACATCATCAAGAAAGGATCTTAGAATAAAGTATACTAAAACAAAACACGTGGCTGAGATCTCACATGTTTAAGGTGAGATCCAATATGCAGTGAAACGAACTCATGGGAGATTCCTGTTTATTTTCATATAAAATGAACTGGATGCAAATTCATTACTGTTTGTAGACTGAATCTCAGTGACAGTTTGTCCCAGGGGCATTGAAAAGTATTTCAATTACTCAGCAAATGAGAACTCTTTGAAGACTTTATCATATAAAATTACTTTAATAATTTATGCTTATGGGGCGTTACAGAGGTAACTGCAGGACTGCTCTGAAGGAAGGGAAGACTGTGTGCCTGCAGATTTATCACTGAATTGTAGTAACACATCTATTACATCTGATATGCAAGTAAGACATTTGAGAGCCCCTCAGGTTTCTTCCCTATCCCTTTCTTTGTATAAATGCTTATAGTGCTATATAAGGCTCTCAGTAAACTTAAAAAAATAGCCTAACTTCAGAAATCTAGTAACATCTTTAGCTTGCAAGGACTTAAATGAAGACACAAATTAAGGCTTAAATTTTCCGGATTAAGTGTAAGAAGATAGTGATAAGAGATGAGTCTTAGGTATCTTAGTTATATTAGGTGCAGAAGACAACCTAAGAAGTAACAGAAGAGAAAGCAAGGGAGACGTAACCATACACTAAAGAGTGCCCAGTAATAGATCACCTAAACAAATGTCAGTTTTGGCAATTCTAGTGGTGAAAGGGCTTGCCCGAAGTCACAGCTGTGGTGCAAAAAATGCTTGAAGTGTCTTAAACCTGAAAATGAAAGACCCTGAAGAAAAGAGTTCAGGACAGGTACTGCTTGATTTCTACTCTGCTGGAGATAGAGGTGATACTGTACTGCATAGCCTTGAAAGTAATGGATTTATACAATATACAGAAATAGCCACATAAGCGCACATGCATTTATATATATTTGAATGGCATTTGCTAGTATGCTCTGGTTAAACACCAAGATGTACAGTTCTAAAAGAATCCTATGTTACCCAAGATCTCAAAGGTTTTCTGACTCCTTCTGAGTCTTAATCATATTCTACTTCTTGGCATAGATACAAGGACAAAAGCTCAGTGATTTCCTCTAATATTCAAAGAGGCAGTAGAATAAGCAAAACAGAACTGTGCATATTTTATACAAGCATTTTGTGTTCTTTTTTTCCCCTCTGTCTACTTTCTCTCTGCTGGAGGTCAGCTATCTAGACTGTTTTGTAGACCCTTTCTGCTTGGTTAATGCTGTAGGCCTAAAATCAGAACGGTTTACATATTGTCATACATCTCTTCATCACAATTCAAAGGAAACACAAAGAGAAAATTAACGAGTTACGAGTTCCCCTGCCTGAAAAGTTGTCTGTGTTTGAGCTATGAGTCTAACCCTGCAATTTTTGCACTGCTATTCCTTATGGAACTGCAAGAATCCCACTGCACGCAAAGCTGTTGCTGAGCCTGTGTTCACATCAGTAAATGCTTCATCCAAATGCTGCCAAAGCATTCATGATGTGACTCCAGTTATTGGCTTAGTGTGCACGAGCAAATATTTAGAGGTGAATGAGATTACCTTACCCGGCCTTTAACACTGGTATGAACAAAGATTGTCAGATTCAGTCCCTTACCTCTTGCACACAGTTCAGTTTGTACAGCCTGAACTTTTCTGTATAGCCATAGTATAAATCTTTTTTGCTTCATAGCTGTTGCATTGACACAATCCTCATAAGGGTACTGAAAGGCAAACCTATGTTATTTTTATAAGCCTCTCTCTTTAGTTAGGTATAAAAACACTGCCTCACTTTCAAAGAAAACAATGCAATTGAAACAATAACCCCCCTACAAATACAAACACAAACACTATGTTGTACACGACAAGTATTGATTCAAACAAAAAGGGCTTTTTAAACACCATTAATTCTTACCAATTCTAGTAGTTATTGATTCTGCATCAATGTCATTAGCCTTTTTCTTTGCCACTTCAGCTAGTGCCAATTCACCCTTATCTAGTGCAAGGTAATGGATGTCCTTTGGAAATAAAAGAAAAAAAAAAGATTAATCTAAAATGAATCCCATAGAAGTAACAAAAGGGATTTTGAAAGAAAGAGGTTCTTTTATTATTTAGATCACAAACACAGATGGAACTGATGAACCTACCATTACATTTTAATTCTCTCCCAATGCAAATTTATTATCTTACTTGTGCTGTTGAATACAGCAATGAACAAAACACTGACCAATCATGCACTGATAAAAGTGAAGCTATTGACTCAGTGTATGAAAGAAACCAATCTATCTGCTTTTAAGGCAACTTCTGTTGGCACAACATGAATTAAAAGAGGGTCGATAGGAGGTGGCTCTGTGTAAACCAAATCTGAAGTGCTGGAACTCTTCTGGATGAGAGCTCCTATTTAAAGTGTTTTCACCTAATACATGAGTTTTGGGGTAAAGCTATTTTGGGACTCTTTTTTTTTGGAGGCTGTCATGTTACCGCTTACTGTTCTTTGAGGAAAGAGATGGTGGTCCTCCTTGTGCTGATATTGATATTGAGAAACAACGGTCTCTCAATGGTTTTAACACCCACACAGGTGACATGATTCCTGAGTTACCCTTGGACCACAAGGGGCTTTCCAAAAATGCTGTTGTCTAACAGGAACAGTTGCCAATACTCTGGATCTAGTCATTAATCTAGGTTTAAAAATCAGAGGGCTGCAGCAGGGGTTCTGAACTGCAAGGCTCTTTATTGTGTGTTAACCTTTGAAGTGAAAATCACCCGTACTACATACAGCACAATTTGTGGGAGAATATATTCTGCTGACAAATTACAGTCTCACTGTCCTTGGTTTTGGTCCTTGAAGTGAAGTTTCATCCTTGACCACTAATAAAGAGACAATTAACCCCCTCTTCCTTCAGCGCCATGGCCACAGGCTCCTCTTTGCATGAACTGAGACATAGGAAGCGAGAGAAACCCGAGAACAGTTTGCAAAGTTTTTTTCCCCCACTTCTCTGCTGAAGATGCCAACTAGTAACCAAAGATTTAAGTCACTCCCGGCCATTGTTCTGCAATCTATCTGCATGCAGGAATTTAAAGGGAAAAAGGGTATTTGCTCTAAATATTGACCCCTGCATACCATAAATACAACTATATTCTCACAAATGCAGAAAATTTCAGGTGAAACTATCTTTCTCAGTGTAAGTTTACTGTCGCCTTCATCAACTGACAGAAACTCTTGCAGGAAAAACTGACCTTACTCTAGAAAGAAAAGCTGGAAAGTGAGAGTAATACTGTCAGACAGGAGAAAAAGATTATGCTTTTATTACCCCCTAATTTTATAAAAAAACCCCCCCCAAACAACAAAGCAACACCAAACCCCAAAGAACTACATCAAAAATAACAGGCAAACTGAGACTGTTAGGGAAACTGAGACTGATTACACGGGAAAACCTGGTACTGACTTGGAGGATCCCAACAGTCGGGAGGAGATGGCAACATTTTCCAATTACAAACACAGGTGTGCCTTAAAAAATGTGCAAGTGTCTTGGGGCAAAGTAATGTGTGACGAACTTGTTGCGAACTCTGTACTTCCTCCCTTTGTAGGCCTAACACGGTTGTCAGGAGGAAAGGGCCTGAGTAGCAAGGTATGATTTCTGTGAAGATTAAACAGTAGATATTGTCAGCTTATTTAGATAACAATAGAAAACCTAAGGGCTCTTGAACAAGTCTGAACTTACAAAGATTTGAACGTATAGGCAGATTGCGTTCGCTAAGTTAAAATACATTCTGACTATGCTGAATGACTGTCTTTTTGTACTTTAAACTTTGAGAAGTGTTGTAAACTTCAATGCAATTTTAAATAACAAACTTGGGGAGGGGATGGAAACAACTGCAGAAAATGACAAAGATCTTTCAAGTAAGAGGTTGTGCATATTGTGTGTATCAAACATCTGTCACTTTCAGATGGCTTTTCCCCATGTTTTCTGTTTTGAGTAAAGAAAGTGTAAAGATGCTACATATCCACCACCAACAAAGATAAAGCAGTCGGCTGGTAAGTGGCTTTCTTCATGTTCCTTAAGATGCTGTCATAAAGAATTAAAAAAAAAAAAAAAGTAGCTCTTGTTTCTATCTCTAAACAAGCTTTAGAAAGAAAAGATTACAGATATAAAACTGCAAATTAGACAATTTCAGATCAAATTTAGATGTTCCTTACTCAAATAAGCCAGCAAAAATGGATTTTTCTAAGAATTTATGAATCTCTGAGTAGAATAAAACTAGAAAAATAAATGAAAGAAAGAAGAAACACTTGATTACAGGGTGCTTTAAAGAATTACAGAAAAAAAAAAAGAATTAAATTAGCTGAATATTACAGATGTTTTCACACAATTATCAAAGAATTTATCAGTTCAAAGATCATGTCCCTCTCAAAAATAATGGTGACAATAAAAACAATTTCCAGCTGCTCATGAGGAGTTTGCTGGAAGGGCTGTATTTTATCATTTAACAGTTTGAATACTTTTTGGACTACTTCCTTTTTACGCTCATCTTTGTGACTCACTGAGCCGGCCCTTGGTGAGCAGAAGTTATTTGAAACACTGACGTGCATTTGTCTATAGGATATTTCTGGGCAAAATTCCAACGTTTCTTCAAAATATGCACTTTCCTCATCAGTGTATCACCCAAGATCTGACAGTTTTATTAAAGTGTCTTTTCCTTGCATTTTTTGCTACCTTTGGTACGTGGGATGGCCTTTTGAATTTTCAGCAGCTGAGAGCTGGAGCATACTACAAAAGGATTTAAAGCTAACAACCCTTCTATTGCTTGATCTTTTCTGTCACAGATTGGATCAGTCACTGTCCAATAAATGTAGCTGTTGTTCATGATATTATGTCCTTTTCAGTTTTATTTTTTTATTGAACTTTGTAGGAGATGATAATAATTGATGTACTTAGATGTGACGTGGGGGTAAAGCTTACGGGGAGACACAGCAGTGTCTGTGTGTCTTGCTATGGCATCACACTAGTGACGCTATAGCTACAGGACGAGCTTTCAAGCCCTTTTTTTTTTCCTTTTTCATTTCTGTGAAAGAAATTAGACCTCAGATAGCATTCTCTCAAATTTCTTTGCAACCTCAAAACAAATAACAGGAATGCTGAAGAGCCTTGTCTGATGTAAAGGATGCTCGGGATAAATTCTTCAAGACACAGGACATATCCTTAGAAGTCTGCGAAAGATGGGTATTCAACATTTGGATCCTCCTCAGCATCTGTTACATCTGTTCTTCTCTATCCTTTCCTTTTTTTTCCTTCTCTGTTACCCTTTAATAAATATATTTTTTCTTTCTCATTTCACTTATATCATCAGATATCTTTCTTTGGTCTACTATTTCTTCTTGAAACCCCATTAAATTAACTGGGAATAAGGTGGAGTGACTCCTAGAGCCATGTAAGGTTTTATAAACTGATTTCATTGGTCTGTAAAACAACAGTACAAATAATTGACCTATACATTAGTTACTCATACTGCGCATAATTATGAATGCTTTAAATATAGTCAAAGTTGTAGATCATTAATTGCATTTTGACCTATATAAACAATACATACAAATTATTTAGTGTTATGCAGAAGTGAAAGACGCACAAATCTTGCTTAACAATAGTATTTTTATACTAATACCTGCTTGTTGCATAATTTAGGGGCAACTAGGAGGAATCTCAAAGGTAACGCAAGTAGAATGAGGACAATAAAGAGCTGGTTTTGACCTCGCAGTAATGTAAGCCAGAAGGAACTATGTGGAAATACATATTTATGTTCGAGAGCACTGGTGAGATGGGAAATGGAGAGTAGGTGTTGAGAGAGGAATAGCAAAACAAAGAAGAATAGGAAGGGATGGAACTAGCTTCTCTGTGAACATTGAAACTCCTACTGAATAAAACTGGAGAACCTTTTTGTTGAGAGGAGGATTTGTTACCGCTTGTAGAGCCAGTTACGGACAGTCTCTCCCTATTGTTGGCATCTTTGCACCCATGCCCTTACTCAATGCTGGTGTTCCCCACCCTGGGACAGAGATGCTTCCTCAGTCCTGCTGTCAATAGAGGAAAGGAAAGAGAAAAAGATCATGTAGGAAATTATTTCAGCCATATAAGGGAGGGTCCCTGAGATGGCAGATTAAATGCTGGGTCATTTGTACTGCCAGAATGGCTGAAATTACTCAGGGAGGATTTATTAGTTCTGTGGTGGGAGAGCCCCCAACAAAAAGCTGTAACCTGCTGCACAGCTTACAGTAGTGCTTAGCTTTATTAGGTATAAAATTTGTATTGAAAATGTTATATTAAATAAAAAGAGAAAAGGAAAAAGCTGAGCTAGAAAGAGGAAAAATTGAGGAAAGTAAACCTAAAACATGTAATGCATTTCCTAAAAGACTGACATTTCCATCACATTCTTTTGATGCATACTTAGAAAAGTTTATCGCAGTATTAACATCTTTCTAATTAGATGGAACAAGCCAGATGATTAGAGCTGTGAAAAAAACATCAAAAGGTTCACACAATTTTTTATATAATTAGAAGGGAATTTTCATAACCCATAGAAGCAGGATTTAATTGTGTAATTTAACATACAATTTAAATATCAAGATCAAACTAGCAGGGCAAGTGACTTAATGGGATAAATGATATTAACATCTAGAGTCAAAGCTTAATTTAAACAACAGAATGTCTTCATTATGCAAAAGAGTCAAGCAAACGAATCGTTCAAAGGGCCTTTTTTTCAACAAGCCCTTTTCCTATTGTTTCTTGAAAACAATGAAGTGAGCTGTGGAGCAGCAACATGCTGAGAGCCTAGGAAAGCAGGATTGGCTTTGTCCATCTGACCTCACTGTGACATTGTGGTGCAAGATGTTATAAAACAAGGGCCTCCTGCAGATCTCACACAAAGGACCTTTTAAGAGCTGGTTAATTTTACTTTTGTAGCTAATTAAATGGGAGGTGGCAGAGAGTGTAAGAAATGTAAAAACCCTTGGGTTGATGCTGCTGAGCTTTGTTGTTTAAAAAGTACCTGCAGAAGCGTTCATAATTTGTCACTTTTCACAAAATCCTAAGAGACAAACTAAGAGCATTCAGAATCCCCAGGATATGGCCAGCTCTTGTGTCCAGGACTCAGCAGTTGTACTTCTTAAAGGAATGGATTAGAAACGTATAAGCTTATTAGAGTGAAAGATGACATTCACCCACATCAGGACAGATGAAGAAGGGGAAAGTTCAAAAACATATACATTAATTCCTGGGAAATAAAGAATATCCCTTAGGCCATGCTAGGGAAAATGTCAATGACTCTAAAGATACTCAATTCCTGTTGATGAGTTTCATGATGGCAAAGGTCAAACCAGGTAGAATAGTTCTATCTTCAGTATGTGTCTGAATGACATGGATCCATTTTAATGTGCACAAAAGCTGACAACTAACATCCTGATAACAGCCTCTGTCTCCTGAAATGACTCACCATAAACAGGTCCCGAGCGCCTATGTCAACAGCTAGCAGAAACGCTTTTTCAAATCTCTGATACCTGGAAGAAAAAGGAAACATGTCACTTGATAAGAATAATTTAAGAGCTGCAACAAATTTTGTTAATGGGCAGATGAAGTCCTTGAATTCCCCCAAAAAGTGATGCCAAAGGTTTATTGGGGAAACCTGATACACTCATACTCAGACTGTAGAACTTCTTCATCGTTTAAAACCTTCGGCAAGAGTCCCTATTTGAATCTGAAGGGAGCTGAAGGTACTGTAGCTCATAACAAATTGATCCTTTGAAAGATACCAGTCACAACATAAATAAATGCTACCCCAATAACATAGGTAGGAACCTCAAAATCCCATGCAGAAAAGACTAACCCCAAATCTCACAAGACTTCAGAGGTCCTTGTAGAAGTTTGCATTGAATTTTGTCCTCACAGACCCCTCAATACAGCTCTCTGAAGATGATAAACCAGTCAAGTCATACTAAACAGTCATGAATCCTCAGGGACAGAAAAAAGTAGGGGTGACATTGCTTTGCCTCCTAACTCCCTCAGCCCAGTATTAGCACACATTCCTGAGAGCCTTCTGAAGACCCTATGGTGAAAAAGATTGTGTCAATGAGGTAAAACAAAGGGAAAAAGAGCAAAATTCACAAGCAAAATTTACCTCTAAATATGCTCTAGAAGGCACCACCTGAGTATCACCTAGAGATGCAGCAGAGTAGGAAGGGAACAGCATGGATGTGGAACTTCACCTTTACTGTTAACCCAGGAGGGCTGTATCATGGCACACTGAGACCATTACTTTGGTGAGTTGCTGGCTTGCTGAACAACAGCTCCTTCCATTTGTAATGACACAGACTGCTGCTTTCTTCCTACCCACAGACCATACAACATCTCTTGGCAGCTACAGCAAATACCAACGTGGGATGGAGGCACTGTGGAAGGCTATGTATATCCTCTTGTTTGCAATCCTTGGGAATTCCACAGAAGCAGGAGGAAACAAGATACCCATCAGAAGCTTTCTGAGAATATATATACAACATTGCACCAGCAAACACTGATCACGCTGGCAAATTCTGCATTGGGCTAATGGCTCTCATACTAGGCATTGTCACTATGATGATCACTCAGTACTGTGAAAAAGTGATTCTATTTGTACATGTTTTCTTCTACCACACTTTTTAAACTGTTTAAAAATCCCTACAAAAAGATCCCTATTTGGCACTATTATTATTGGATATCCAGAACAACAAAACACTCCAATTTCATTTCAGTTGTGAAGTAAAAGATTGATTCTATATAGAATGATTTCTGTATTTTCCCATTACTGGTAAAGTTTCCCCCTTTTCACTTGTTAACAATTTCAACAATAGATCAGTTGTAGATGCTTGAAATCTGGGAAGTGGACCTTTTCTTTGTCCCAATGGGGAAAAAGCAGCCTTGTGATTTCTCAGTGATAGAAAGGTGTAGTTTGTGTCTGTCCAACAAATGTTGTCAGACAGCATCATATGGATGCCAGTATTTATACAGTTCTGTACCTTAAGGGTATATTAGGAAGCAGTGGGCCATGCTGTAGCTCTTCTTCAGGCCAGTGTGAACAAGAGGAAACATGGGAATCCTTCCCTTTGGTGGGTGAAGGAGTCCCATATGATGTAACATACTGGGATTCCTCCTTCTGGCAAAAGCCTAAGCAGATTTCTGCCTCCCTCTTGCCACAGGCTTATTCCTTTCTTCTCTTCTACCGCAGGTTTGGAATGATTCAGCAGATTGCGAGACAGAACCAGTGAGGACTTCTCCTCAAGGAATAACATTCGTGACAAGAAGGCATAATACGTTAGCTTAAGTAGAAAAGGAAATGCACTCTCCAGGTGAGGTTCCTAAGAGCTGGAGTGGGGAGTCCTTTCCTCCCTAAAGCTAATCTCCTGCTGTGTCTTCCAAGCACTAATTTGCAGCCCTCCTCACAGAACCTGTTTAAGGGAGGGGAAGAGATGAATTAAGGTTAACCTCTTGATCACTGGGGAACAGACAGTGCACCAGTGTTTTATCATGCACATCTACGTATCCAAAGCTTTTTAACATGCTTTCTGTGAAGGATTTTCCATTAAAATACATTGTGTTGTAATGCTGCTTCTGAGGCTATGCTTTAATTAAGACAAATAAGTACATGTTAAAATATACGTATCTTGAATAGCTATCATGTATATCTTTTTCCAGCACATTTTTCTTTTCAATTATGGATTAAATATATATTCTTAGTACTTGGAGGGGAAATTGGAAAGCGAACAGAAACCGGCCATACGACTATCTAAGAAGAATATCTGCATCATTATTTTGTTTTTCGAAAGTTATAACTATACAGACTATTTGAATGACATTTGCTTTAGTCAAGGCAAAAACGCCTGCAAACAAAAAATCTAAAGTAACTTTTTTGTTTGATCGACTTGCAGAATGGAATCATGGCCTTAAAGCTGTAATTTCTTTGCTGTTTCACAAAGATTTCAAATTTTTCTCCTTTAATCAATATACATACTTCAGCCTCATTATGGCCCCTATTCACAAAACTGTGAAGCTAGCTCATTATTTTCAGATCTGTACTGAGGGGAAAAAAAAAGACCATCCAAGAAATGGTCTTCACAAGACATAAGAGCTTGAAATAACAATCACAGATACTTCATAAATTATCATAAATGGAATTGCTTTAAAATAACTTGGAGGTTTCAAACAAGAGTGACGAGTTTGTATTACTTAGGCAAACAGTATTAAATCTGTCAGGAATGTCCAGGGTTTTTTAAACTAGCTCTACTAGAAGATACTTGTTATTTTGTGTCTCTTTGGCATGGAAGTTGTGTTGTTTTTATTCTACAGGAACAATCAGAGAGGGTTCTGTTCAGCATGAAATAGGCCTTGAGCTAAAAATGTCTGGTTTATAAGCATGTTTTGTCATGGGAAGACCTCTTGCTATTGCTAGCACGCTTCACTTATATTTTATCAGCTCCTCAAATAACAAAGAAAAAAAACCCCAAAACCCAAGCAAAACTCCCTCCCTTTCGTTCTTGTGCTACAATTACAAGATATAATATTTGCTTTCTAAAATGGCATCTACAGGGTACTGGTCTTGAAGTGAGTGTCTTCCTGCCCTTCCCTCCACCTTGTTACTTACTGCTTGCTTCACAATAACTCCAGCAATCAAGACTTACATGTCTCTTGAAAAAGAGAGATAAGGGAATCTGCCCGTAAACCATGAAGTTCAGCCACTTGTTTGGTCAAAGTGACAGCCAACAGAAATATGACCTTCAGCTCTCAAACTGTGATTAACTAACTATAGGACAGAAAACACTTCCCTGCAAGCTGTTTAGCACATACAACATTAAGTTCAAATTGTCATATAATAAAATAATACTGTTATTAGATGCACTTATGCAACCTTTCTACCTATTCTACAAATATTTAAAAATATGTCTGTTAGTACATCTGTTGTATGGACAAGGAAACAAAGGGGAAATGTGATATGACAAGGGTCATGTGGGTCAAAAAATGGTCAAGGCAGAGAAGAATCCAGATCCATCGTCCATGCTCGAGTGGCAGACTGGCTGCCTGCTTGTATTTTATTTTTAAATAAAATATATAAGTAACAAAAACCCCATAATATTCTCTATTAACTTCAGAAAGGCTGTTCTTTTCACTGGCATAAATAAAAAGAGAATCAAATACCCACAGTTTCCTCCTGTTGGATGTTCAGAAGTAAGGTCATTTTAAATACCACAGATCAAAACAATGTGCATGGATTGCAGCCTGCGGAGAAGGGAAAATAAGTCTCCTCAGTTTTTATGAGAGCTTCTACAAACAGATCAGAAGGCGGAATTTTGTCATCTGTATTCCACAACACCTAAATTGAATGCGGTCACTCAGAGATACATTTTTTTCAGGCTGAAAATGGTCAACATGGAAATATTTGTAATATGTACCCATCATATTAAAACATCTCATAAGAAGTACAGGAATCAGAAAAAAAAAATCATGTGGAGGGAGGAGAAAGGGAAGCGAGAGAGAGATCATGCAAGAAAGAGAGAAATATAGTGCAAAAAAGATGGAAACATTTCTTTAGGGACTAGTTACAACCAACAAGCCTTCTTAGACGTGCCCATCGACCATGTAAGCATATTCCTTGTGCTGGGCTGATAAAGGAGGGCTGCAGCAGTTTTTTTCCTTGCCTTCAATAAGGGCATACAACATTTAGAAAATGCAGGGGAAGAGCTGTGGCACAAATAATATTTATAAGGCAATCCTTTTTAATGGAAGAAATTTCAGAGTCATCCTCATCTCACAGTCCAATCAAGGGTGATATGCATTCAAAAAGTGAATATTAAATATGCACTGAGCAAACAGAACAGGAAAAAATGAATATTGAAATAATTTACATGTAATCAAACTACACTGAAATTAAGTTTTAATTGTTCAGTATTCTGTGATGCATATGCAGATTTTAAAGTATTCAGAATATCAATCAAGTGTTTACTTACATCAAGCAATTGTATTTAAGCATACAAAACAGATGATGAAAACATGTTCAATCAGCTACAGCTCCCAACATTTACTGCAGGGTTTACATGATCACTTTTAATTCAGTTATTTAATTTAATATTTCAATTTAATAGCTCATTCTTTCATTCAATTTCTAGGCATCTTGCCCATTTCTTAAACACAATAATAATAATTATTCATAAAAGGAGCTGTTTCCCATAAGTCCTCATATCAGCAATTTTTGGAACAGAAATGGTTTTCATGCTTTTTTTTTCCCCTCAAAAAATGCTGTTAATATCTGAAATATTTTCCTTTTAAATTAGGCAATATTAAAATAAAGAACAATATTTGTAAAAGGACTCTGCACCCTGTTTCAATGGAATTCTAAACTAGAATAATTAGAGATTATCAGGTTAAAAAATGTAAAAAGTGTGCAGCTAGGCTGCTAAGTGGTTGATTTAAATGGGAACATTGGTTTTCAGCCAACTGTTGAATATAACACTACTGATTTAGACATGTAGCTGTGTTGCAGAATACAGCTTCACAGCCCATTTAAAAAACCTTGGCCCAGGTTTTAAGGTCTTAATATTTCACATGAAAAATACTGATGTGTAATGAAGTCAGGTATAGATGGTGTAACTTCAGCGCATCCTTAAAATGACAATCCTGAAAGTCTCTTGATCTTCACAGAAATATTTTAAAGTAAAATTTCAGTGAAATCTGAGGACTTAGACTGCTATGTAGCCTTTAGTCAAAGATTTATATCGTTCATTTTATAGAGAACGCTGCAATACTGGCACTTTACTTAAGAGTTCCTGGAGAGGAATAAATACATTAAAATCTTACATTTCATTAAAAAACCTGAACACTTTAAACAAAAGTCAATCAAAACCTGATATTCTTTTACTCTACCAAGTTCAGTAGGACACATTATTTTAAATAAGACAGCCACAGAGAAAATCAGACCACTGAATGCAGCCCAAAGATCAGGAACTCTAAAGAATCTATCTTTCCCTCTCTCCCCAAACTGCGAGTTTGTGTTTCAGAATCTCATGATTTGGGGGACTTGGTCTCATAATTTTTAAATTTACTTGATACTCTCATATTATTTGCTTGGATGATGAATCTGGAAAACAGACTATCGCTACTACCACCGAGCTCCTTTGGCAAAAATCAGTTTAATTGCTGGGTATTAGTATATTACAGCTAGATTATTTCAATGCCAATGTATGTGCAAAGGCATACGAAAAGTTTCACGTATCACAACCAGAAATGTAAACCATAGCTGCTGTTTTTTACATGAAAATATTCTGTGAGCAGCAAAGAGTATTGTTGATTAGTTTCCTCTGCTTCCTCCTAAACAGGCTTCAGCACAGTAACTCCACCTGTCCCCTACGTGCCCTGCCAACACATGCTCCTTCTCCAAGCAGGGGTATACTCAGATACCTCCTAACACTGGTTTGAGCAAGAGGCAATGTAGATTGTGTTTGGTATCAACAAGTGCATGGCTCGACTGGCAGAATGTATATCTGCTGAACTTTTGCTGTGGCTTTTTGGGATGGAGATAACCTCCTGCATCCTATTTAACCCTAACTGGTTGCTGATTTTCACAAAACTGGTAGGCATTTGTTTATTTCTGAGACTTCTAACCTGTGTAAAGTTGGCTGAGATTCATCAATTATTCTCTAAGTTAGTAGGGAACTGACAGAAGAATCAGTGGATTCATTGGTAAGTTATGACCTCTGAGATGCTAGTGGTATTATTTTGCCAACCTCCTGCTATTACGCTACTAGTTTTTTAGATTATGAGCTCATCTGACCAGGACACACAAACCTCCGAGGGGGGCCCAGGACCTTGTTGTGTTCTAAGATACTCGGTACTGACAAAGAGAAAGTGCTGCAGAGCACGCCAAAGGCTAATGGAGAAACAGCCACCGGGTCTATATGTATGTGAGTCATGGGGATAATCTTCTAAATTGTATTTTAGATGCAAAGGCTCTAAAAGTTGTCCAGGTATAATCTATACATCCCTTCAGGCCCAAATTTAGCAAACCATTAATGTATGGGTTTATGACCTGTAATTTTCTATGAGCCCTAAATATGGGCTTGTTAAGTGAAGTGCTGGATTTAGGGCCTGAGTGACTTGTTTAAAAAGAAATCCCTTATGGAACCTTTCAAAGGTCATATACAACTATGTCTCAAGTAAAAGTTAGCGAATAAACATGAGAAAATTTCAAATGAGCACAAAGATCTTGAGTCACCCAAAATCTCAGTTACTTGAACCATACTGCAAATTACATATCTCTGAACTAAAGGAAGTCAACCTGCAACTTTATAGATTGTTGGGTGTAGAACCGAATGCCCTTCACATCAAAGGGTACCCTCTGGTATGAAGCAAGAAAACAAACAAACAAACCAAATTAAAAAAATAGCAGGAAAGAGAAAGTTAATAAGGGGAGCCAGACACTACGACTCCCTGGCCAGAGAAAGCCCTTGAGGGCTGTAACTAGCTGTGAATCTTGAAGATGTTCCCAACCTGAAAAGAAAAATAATCTTACTGTGTGATTCCTATCTCAGAGGATGATATTCTACTATAGGAAACTTAAATGTATTCTTGTGTTAACCAGTTCAGAAGACTTTATGTTAAACATATGTATTTTTTCTCAGAACAGACTATGTTCAAAGAAAAGCTGCTCAGGCATTTTTGAGTCGGATTTTCAAGTGAACCAAGTTAATTTTTGAATGAAGTAGTTTAATAAAAAGGCAGTATTTGAACTTTTAAAATACATATTAGGTAAGAAACAGTCTAGATGTATGAAATATTCTAGAAAACCCATTAGTTGTAGCTATTAAGAAAAGCTACATTATTTATTTGTTGACCTTTGCTCAATTAACTATAAAATAGCACTACTTTAAAACTATAGAACTGTCTTGTGTCTAAACCAAACAAGTATTAGTGAACAGATCCTGATCCTATGAACACCTGTGCCACACACTTCCCATGTGACGTTGGTCACTCATGTTACCCTGGGTTCTTGGAGAATGGGGTTAGCCACTGAAGAGGGCGAGTGTTGGAAGCAACAGCAATGTTCTCCTACTGTGTAGCATAACTCTTTCATGTCTGTCAAGTGCTCTGAGACTTTCAAGAGTAGGTGCTATAAAAGCCTGGATAAAGCAATTTATTACAATTTTAAATTATTATTATATTAATTGAAACCACAATGATTTGTTTCTTTTTAGACTAGATTCAGTCTTTCCTCTTCTTGTAATGTGTACTTCCTTTGAATTTCCCACACTCTGTATTTCCCTTTTTCATACTCATTTTCCTTCAAGAGAATGTATTTTGTTGCCACAGCAATATTTCCCTACCTTGCAATTTTATCATAGTGGCTTTCCTTCAGGTTTCTCTAAGCTGCAACTAACACCCACCCAGCCAACAGAGCTTCCCCCCACCCTCAAACCTCTCTGTTCCTCCAACCTCTTACTACTTAGTAACTTCTTAACAGTCTATCTCTATCTTTAAATACAGACACACTCCAACATACTCTTCCAAAGTACTCTGGGCTAAAACAGATGTTAATTAAAAATGCTGATAAGAGTCAGTGACACCTGTTGTTTCACATTTATTTTACTCAACCCTGTCTGTTAAATCCTAGCCATTATTGCATTAATTCTCTTCCGCTTTTCTTCTTTTCCAGGTTTA
Source organism: Pterocles gutturalis (assembly GCF_000699245.1). Lineage (NCBI taxonomy): Eukaryota > Metazoa > Chordata > Aves > Pterocliformes > Pteroclidae > Pterocles > Pterocles gutturalis. The sequence goes on along the minus strand of NW_010106771.1, from coordinate 49,799 downwards.
TCCCTCTCACTCTGGTGATCATGTAAACTTAACAGTATGTCTTGAAAGCTGGATTTTATTGAGCAAACATATCAGCATGTCTACACACCTAAGACAGCTCTATAACAGAGGCCCAGTATCATCACTATGGTTAAGGATGAGTTGCTGCCTCTATAATAAATCCCTATTGTATATGTGTGGTATGTCTGCAATTTCAAACTGCAGCAGATGGAAATTTGGTATTAAAGCTAAGATGAACAGGCCCTTTTCCTCCCTGACTTTCCATGAGGTACAGGGCCAATTCTCCCTCATGCCTGACATTGGATAAGATGCTAAGATTTTTTAGTGCTAAGACTTCTCAGAGAAAATACATTAGCTCAGTATTTCCTAAAGCTGGCTGCCTAAAGATAAATATCTAATTACAAAGTCATGGGGCAGGGCCAAATTTATAATCACTTGTTGAGTTGCAGATCCATTACAGTACATTTACTTTTTCTATCTAGGTTTGTCAATAGCCAATATGATTTCTTTAGAATAAAATAATGCAGTGGTAATGCTCACAAAATTCCCACACATAAGAACTCCATTACAGCAAATACAGTCACAAGAGACCCAGGCAAGAAATTCTATAGAATTTTCATCGTACGAATTCTGGCACATTTTTGAGTGAACAAATGGAAAACTAATGAGTATTTTATGCTTTTTCTGTACAGCATAATGTACAAGAACATAAGGCGTAAGAATAACCATTTGCTCAGACTGAAGATACATCTAACCTAGCATCTTGCCAACAGCTACGTGCCTGAGAAAGAATATAAGAACAGGGCAAGCATATGGTTATACTTCCCTAAGTAGTCTCCTACTCTCCAACAATTTGTGGTTTGGGGACTTGCTGAGACAGAGGTGGTTTCTATGTTGGTATTCCTCAGCGAATTTCTCTTCCCTGAACCTTGCCTTTCAAATAACATACAATTTTATCATCCACAACATCCTGTGATAAGGAGTTTCCTATTTTAATTGTACATTATGTGAAGAATCACTGTATTTTGAAATTCCCACGTGCTAGCTTCACTCAATGACCCCTAGTTTTTGTATTAGAAGAAGCAGTGAGCAGTCACTTACTGTTTTCTTTCTCCCTAACATTCACAATTTAACAAAAGTCTATCTCAGTTGCCTCCTCTATAGGTTGAGGAGTACTAGTCTATTTAGTCATTCCTTTCACTAAAGCTGTTTCATGACTTTAATCATCCTAGCTGCCCTTCCTGAAGCGTTTTGAGTTCTACTATATCCTTTTACAGATTATGGGACTCCAAAACTACACACAAAATCCAGGTGAACTGAAGTTCACTGTTTTGTTGTCTATTCTTTTTCTAAGATTTCCTGGCATCCAGTTTGCTTTTTGTACTTGCACTTAGCACTGAACTATTTTATAGCTGTAGAGTTGTAAGACCAAATTCTTCTCCCAGAATAATGGTGAGCTCAGACTCCATCATTTTATACATGAAGAGTCACCCCCTGACATGTGCTTCACTTTGAATTTATTTACAATTATAACTTTTTCTTCAATTTTGACACTACATTACTGAATTATGTGAAGCCCTTTTACTATTCTTCACAGCAGGTCCTATCTTTACTAGTGTTAATAACTTAGTATCATTAGCAAGTGCTGGCACCTCACTATTTGCTCCTTTGCCAGGCTACTTATGAGTATAGATCAACTATACTTATAACTTTACTGGTGACCTCTATCGACAATTGACCATTTACTCTTAGTCTGTTTCTTAGCTTTTAATGAATTACTTCATCATTTATCAGTGTAAACTAAGAAACATCCCCAACCTCTCCTATCCTGGCCAACTGGTCAAAAGGGGATTTTTAAAGAGATCTGCATGCCTAACTGCTTTTTCTCTCTTTCTCCATATATTTTTGCTAGCCTTTGTGCCTCTCACCTTCTATTACAGAAACTACATCTGAGCATCTAAGATCTTTCTGTTAACTGGCCAGCAATAATGTGATACAGGAGCTACACATTTACAGTGCAAATAATTCCATTTATCTTCAAACAGCTCACCTTTACATGGCTAATTTAAGCTAATCAGGTAGGCTCCCTTTATAGTTAATTGATAGGGACAGGCACTGGCGTTTGATTCTTCATGCTTATCTTAGACATCTCCCTTCGACGGGATTACTCATCCTTTGGGTACCCACGTCTTTATACTAACTACAGAGGAAGCCCAGATGAGCATGCAGGACATCTAAATTCTACATTATTAAGCCAGGAGAGGTGAGGTGCACCCCCAAGACACAACATTCAGTAATTGGACAATTGACTATTGCTAACTTTTGTTCTAAATTTTACTTATGGTTTCCTTTCCTTAGCAGACTCTTCAGTTCTGAAGAACCATAAAAGGGAGCTCTGCATTTGACGACAGGAAGCCTCAGGCTGCCTGACTGTTCAATTATCTCTTCCTGGAGGGTGCTGGATGGAACTGGGAGAGAAGTCAGAAAAACAAAGCTCGTCAGGGAGGAAAATGAGCAATTTTTTTGCACACAACAAACGGATTACAGATTACCAAGCCATGTTCAGTTTTGGTCTGATGAGCTGAGCTCAAGACAGAATATTGTCCATATACAGAAAAGTGAAGTGCAACAGTGGGGCTCAGGAACTCTGATGGTGAATGGAGAACAAGTATCTTGGTAAAGAGATGAGACACAAATCAATCTGGAAAGACTGCAAGGAAAAAAAAAATCTTAAATTCAGGTTCTTGGTCAGGACGTCAAGAAGAGATTTTTGAGTGTCACTCCAGAAGGAGATACCATTAGTGACTAAGTAGAGTTGGTGGCGAGTGAGGAACTGATGACCTGAAAAGTAAAGATGAGGCTGACTTACTGCAGCTGCTCAAAGGTGGAGATGTGTTATTAAGAACTTATTCTTGAGTTTTTGTCCATGAATACGGTGTATTTGCATGGTCTCTGCACTCAGTGCATGTCCAAAATCCTTCAGATTTCAGGGGAACAGCACAGCTGGTACAGCAGGAAAAAGTCACCTTATGAGGGCAGATTATCAGTTACACAACACAACAAAACAATGGTCTCTATGTGGGCTCAGCTTCCCAAAGTAGCAATATCAAAGTCAGATTAACCAGCATGTGGGAATAGCCTTGGCACAAAGAACATTAGTCCAGTGTAGCTATTCTGTGCTCCTTTTTTCTAGTCTAGTCCCATGGTGGGGACATAGCAGAGAACTGGAGGACTTATTGCATGCCTCCGTATTAGGGTAGCTCTAGGACTGCCCTAAGGGTGCAGGAGGGGCCATTTTTCCCATGCTCCAAGCAATGTCTTTGCAGAAAATCTTGCTCAAATCTCTGACAGAGACTTCTTGTGGTTTACCTTTGTGCTTAACCCAGGACAAACTTCATAGGATTTTATTCTCAAGCAATGATGTCATGTCATTTGGTTCCACCCCCACCCTCCTGATATTTTGCTCAATATTTCTTACATTGTAATCACCACTACATAATTAAATCCTGGAGCTGTTCTTGTGGCATCAAAGCATCTGACTGAAATTGAAAATTGTTGTGGAGCTGGTTTTAGACAAAAATCATTAGCAACATAGGACTGAAGCAAAGACATTCTAAACTTTTCCTGAGATCTTTAACCTCTTTAACTGCAGAAATAATCTAGTTCCATTAAATAGGTGCCTTTATTTCTAGCTTCTAAAACAGGCCAAGAAGCATGACCAGGGAAATCTTTTCATGTGCAGTTCCATCACAGCAATTGAAATTCTCATTTACCAGTGTCGTGGTAATATGAAAACCTTTGATTTTGATCGTTTTCATAAGATGACAAAAAATGACTCTTCAAAGTCCTCTCCAGAAGGTGCTACTTTAGTCAGAATGCTGCTACTGAACTTACTCCCATAGAGATGAATTCTGTTCATGTGGCCACCATAGAGAACCTGACTGACATCAGTGGTCATTTTATCTGAAGGCATAATTTAATGCCTAATAGGTTACCTTATGAATATAAAAGATATTCTTAGTCCTGAACCATGTCATCATTAATGTTTATACATATTTTGTGACACACTATGTACCAATATAATTATAGATTCTACTTTTAGGGTGCTCTTAAAAAGGATCATAAAAGCTCTTTGCTCACTCTGACCCTCAGTTCCATACAGCTGGCAGCAGATGGGATTGGGAACTATTCCTATGGAGTTGAGGCATTTTCTCACTTTTGATTTAGGGTCCTATTTAGGATGGAATACTCACAGTGAATATCTACTTTGCAGATTTCGGTGTAGTGATACAAGAACCTGCTTACCAAGGGGTAGTTAGTACTGCATAAGTGATGTACCTGCAGGGCAAAAGAGCTTTATTTTAGCTTTTCAAAGGTTGTCCTAGACTTAAGTGATAACTGACTGTGTCAAGGTATCATGTCAGGTAGTACAGCAGTACATTTCACAGCTCTTGAATAGTTAAGTGATTCATAAAAATCAGTACTGACTGGAAGCAGATCTCCCATGATGCTAATGATCACCTGCTTTCTAATCTTCTTGATGAGTGTTTATTTACAAAGGAGCTCTATCAAGTTCTGTGTGTAAAGTCATACCACTTTATGAATGTTCTGCCCAACACATAGCTAAATTCTTCTTTGCATTTAACCAGTAGCATCTTACACTCAATTCTGGGAAGAGCACACAACACTTCTGAGGAGATTTGTTCTGGAGTGAAAACAATAACAGTAAAAACATGGTGGAGGTTTTCATTTTTTGATTCAGACAAAGGAGAATCCTTCATGAATGCATCCAAAATCCTACCGGTGAATGTGATCAGAGCTGCACTTTGCTTCTGAAGGAAGCAAATGCACTATCTTGTTGTTTACAACAGAGCTTTGTTTTGTAGGGAAACATATTTGTACTATGGGAAAAAAAAATTACATTCTCTTAATGGAATTATCGGATGGAAAGCTCTGAATCATTTTGAATCTTAGTATTTTTCCATGTAAAAAAAAGGCTGAAAGATCCTTAACTGCATATTCACAAACACAAGAACAGAATTACAAAAGAGGAAAGGGCACAGCAGAAACAGACCGGTGGCTCCACTCTAATTCTACAATTCCTGAGCTGCATTTCAGACTTTACTTTCCAGCCCAATCTTTACCTCCAGCTCATGCTACATTACTTTCTCACTGTCTGTCTGAGAGAGACAGAAAAATTTGAACAAAACAGAGCAGGTGTGTGTTTGTGCCTCTGTGTGTGTGTCAAACAAACAAGATAATTTCATGCATTAGAAAATATGACAAGCACAATTTATGAAAGCTTGATCAGAGAAGCAAAGCCATGAGTCAGCGATGCCATAGTTAACGAGTGAAAAACTATTCCATCCTGTTCCATGTTCTGTACCTGGCTAGATGAGGCTGTTATACAGAGGCAGGAGGTTGTACAGTCACTCCCCCATTACACAAACACACTTAGTAGGCAGCATTCAACAAAAGTGTGGGGGCAAGAAGGGTACAGGTCCCCAAGGTTTCCTAACAAAACCACCTCTGCTCAACATTTTACATAATGATATAATGCATTATATCATTATGAGCAGTGACATCATAATAAAATACCGGAGTGCCACTCAAGTGGCAAAGAACACCTAAGATATATTTTTATATTTGTAATTCAGTTCCTGCATTTTTAAATTATAGATAAGAATTTAAAGTGAAAATAATTATTCATTCCATAAATACTGTTGAAAACGTTCCCTGGCATATAATTAAGAGGCCTTTAATTTTAATTTTGTATACTGAACGCCTGGTTTTGGAGGTATTCCATATTCTATATTCAAGATCCTTACCTGCAAAGCTCTAAGCTTCTATTTTAGTGGAAGCTGAAGATGCTACATGGTTTGCAAATTTAAGAACTTATCTTTTTTAACAACCGATCCAAAAAACATGGCTACATGAAATATGTTGCAAAGCATTTTCCTTCCTTCTAATTGTGATCCATTTCCATTGTGCTGTCAGTGTTCCTTGGCCCATCTCAGGTTGCAGTACCATTTTTCTAACCCATAATTGCAATGCAGCCTGTAATTATGCAGCATCTTTTTCTAAAGTGCCCAACACCTAAAAGAGGGAACCTACCATCACAGTGTTCAGGATTTTCTAGAAACTGATCTCTTTGATGGTAGAAAAATTGTTAGCCCATAATCTCACTGATAATGTGAAAATGGATGTCTTCAGTTATTTGCAATTGGATATACAACCTTTCAGCCTACAGCAAAGATTAAAATCATTGGCACATGATTATTACGAGGTGAGGATAGCCTTTCTGAAAAGGTAACTGTATTTCTCAATTCTAGTTAATACAGACACTCACATCTTAAAAAGTACAACAATAACTGGCACCTTTTTGGCAGGCTCAGCAGGCAGGTCAAAGATTGTCTCAGCATGTAGAATGAATTAATATTTCTCCCAAGAGTGGGTCCTTCAAGAAAAGGCTTAAGGCAGATTGGTGGGGCATTCAAAGGAAAGCTGGAGAGGGGGTGAAAATGTTTGTTTATATGAACATTTTTCAGATGTAGATCTAGAAATATTTAAGTGTTTTAATCTTGTATGACAGATTCCACCTTTCCCTGTCCATCCCTTATGTGTCTGGTCTCCTCTATAGCCCACCACACACAAGCTGTCTAACCTGTCTTCCCCCACTGCACTCTGTGCTCCCACTCTGCCCTTTTGCAGGACTTTGTCCACATCCCTGCCTTACTCCTTCATCCCAAATTCTTTGTCTCATGCTCCTCACCCCACTTTCCTCACTCTTCCTACCCCAATTCTGAGTTTCTCCCCGTGTATTTTCACCCCTTATCCTCTAGATCTAACATCCGTGCATCTGCTGCTTGCTTTCTCTGAAGCCCACAGGAAATGCAGAAGGCCCTACTCCATTCCAAGAAATATTTTTTTCATATCACCCATACTTACAGTGAAAGTAATTTAGGAAGCAAAGTAATTTAGGAAGCGCTATATTTCCTCTACTTGCTGCTATGGGGTTCAAAGTATCACTTTGCTTTTGTCTCCCCATGCTCAGAAGAGAGTAACAAATGTCCCCTCCTGCTGCATCAAGTTGGCATTGACATTTTACAGTGCATCTGCTTTCAAGTCTTCTTGGTTGGGCAGGCAGATACACCTGCTGTGACACAAATTCACTCTGAAGAGATTCATTAGCTATTTGTAACTAGCTTGCAAGTATTTAGTGCTATATGAATAAGGGTAAAAAAGTGAATAAATCAAGTAATGAAGGTTGAGGCAGAGAGCACCAAACTGACTTAAAAAACACCTAGATACAGTTGTTTCCAACAAACAGGTCGTGGGAGGACTACTCCATTTTCAGTGTGCTCATGGGCATAATATGGTGACCTGAAAAGGCAAGAGCATAGTTCTCTTCTCACTTTTCTTCCTGTTCTGAACTCAAAATTGTAAATGCAGGCTGGCAGAAGTGGCTTGCCTTGCTGGCTCCTCTCAGACAGATGTAATAGCAACAGCTGCAACTTTCACATGCCTGAAGGAACTAGTGAGCATTGTGCCTCCCTGTGATTCTCCTAGACATTGCATCATGCCTAGATGGCATTCTCTCACCCAGATCCATGCTTTACCATTCCTCCAACAAATCTGTAGTACTCTCTGCTTAGCCTACATTCAAATCATCCTAGTCACTTAAGAAAACATCTAACAGGAAATAAACACCAATTAAGGCACAGCCACTTTAATACAATAAAGATCAGCTCTGGACATACTTTTCTTGCTTTCTATCAGATAAATCTCCCATTTTTGAACATTTCATTTTGTACTTAGATTATGTCTTCTCAGATAAGCTTTAAGCATTACCATCTGTTCTGCAGCAATCACATGATACTATCACTTTGATTCAGTTGAATACAAATCCCTTTGACAATAGGGAAACAGCAAAATAACACACATTTGTTCCAAAAATTGCCACAACAGTAGATTGTTCAAGGGCTGCTTTAGAGAGGAGGTAAAAGACAAGGGGAGACTCTCCAACACACCTCCTGTCTGTGCCCCACACTGTCCAGGCAACATTCTGACACTGAAGTTTCTTGTTTGCTAGGGGGATTGAGTCAGTGTTTCAGCTGTGTTCAGCAGCCCCAAGGGCTGAAAGCTTAGCCAGGGCCCCATGCCTCTGCATGCCTGCTAGCATTTGGAAGCAAATCCTGAGTCAGAGGGAATACACCTTTCTCTTGCAGATGTAAGAGCACTACAGTTACACCTCTCAGCAATCTCTGAGGCATTCTTTCCACATCTGTCCTCTGCAGGCAACTGGCCCACAGCCACTACAGTTGGCCATTGCAGCAACAGATCTTCCCTGCTGATTTCTAGGAGAAAGGCAAAAGCAGTTTGTACCCACTATTGTGGCCACATCAATTAAGAAAACCCCAGCAAAAGGCCGGTGCATATTATGCAGATATTTGGAGCATTCTCCTATTCAGAATAATTTCCCCATTGGAATGGACCGGTTTAGCAGAATGATGATCCTATTCAGATTCAAAACGCAGAAGGCAGTATAAAATATTTCTCTTTAAGATTAGAAAGAAGCACAAACTGTACTATCAAGGTAGCTTGCAGTTCCTAGCTTTGCATATGCTCACAATGTATATAATCTGGATGAATCACTGAAAAAGGGTGCATTGCAAGTCTTCTCACTATGTCCATCTACAGTCCTCCTCAACAAGGTGTTACAAACAATGTATCATTCAGAAGGTAATTTCTCCCTATTTTCACCCACTCGATAATTCTCAGAAGGAATGCTTTTGCTGTATTTCTGGTTGAACACACAAACAGGTTAAACTGCTGTATATTAATATTTATAAATTATTGAAATTTAGGCTATTAATTTATTATGAAGCAAAAATATAGCAATAAACCAACCTACTATAAATTCTATCTGAATTTGGTATTATGACTCTTCTAATGTCATACAATTTACAGACGAATGCAACATTTCATTTTCTCCTCTTATTTTAGTGGCACTGAAAATTCACTGAAAATAACTGGAATATGAATTTCTGTATGAGAACTTCGAGGATGAGAATAACAAAATGCTCAGATTTCAGTGGTGCAAAGACAAAAATGTCTTGGACTGTGCACTGTTCATTTGCATTTTAGCATCTATTTAAACATAGTGTTTTCTCCAAGTTTGTAAGCTATTTCAATAGTTAATCTGCAACCAGTTGGTGAATATAAATCTCTTAGAAGCATGCTATCTTTTTTCTGTCAAGCTAAAAGGGAAAGGGTGATTCATTTTAAGTGTATTGATGATAGAAGAGCTCTGAATAGCATTTTATCTGCAATACTGTACTTGAACGAAGTGCAAGTTAAACAAACAGTAACAAAGAATGCATTTTTTTCAGGGGTGGTCCTCTTGGAAAATGTTAACCACATTAAAGTAGGTAGTTATTGAAATATGCAGTTAATTTTAAGTTGATAGAAGTTAAAACTGTCATTCACCTGAGCAGGTGGTGGAAGAACCTTCTTGCATATCTGCTGATTGGGTCCCTGTACTCTAGCACAGTTGTATCCAAGAGGGGTCTTGTTGGAGCATAAAAGGTTCCAAGGCTTGCCTCAAGCTGTGCTGTGGAGTTCAAACACAACAGCAACGAAACAAGTGAAACTGTTCCAATTACAACAGGTTGCTCATGTTTGCAGTCAGTCAAATTCCTCAAACACTGATGAAATGTGATGTTGTTGTAGGACAGATGAAATTAAAATGTGACAGATTGTACAAACACAAATGTCCATATAAACTTTCACTTTGAGGCAGAGTTGACAATGACTTTGAGCAACAAAAGCTGTCAAAAAGATGAAGAAGTCTGTAATACATCAAGTTCTCACCAGCAGTGTACAATTAAAAGTGACTCATAAGAGCAATACATTTTGAACAAGTTTGTCCAACTCTCAATTAGCTCAAATCATCTTTGTCCTCCCAGGCAAACAACAAGGAAGTTCAGTTTTTCAGGGATTACTGTGTTAGGTCAGCAGGTGACAGAACCCTTCTTGTGATGGTCTTGAGGTTTAAGGAACCTCCTTTAGCCAACAGTTCTTTAAAAACTCTAAATAAAAGGGTCTAGAAACCCTAGGGGTTTGACTCTCCTATAGCGTGTAGTGGTGGAAAACACGATAACCTCTCTTGTAATCAATAAAATAAAGCCCTTTTGTTACAGAAGTTCCCTTTGCTTTAAATACTTTCTGACTGCTACATGCCACAGCTGGAGCTCTTAGGCAGTTTTCTACATGTTTTTAATACAAAATTATAAATACAAGAAAATACATTGTATACATTTGTGTCCCACATGCTTAGCTGAAAGGAAATTTCATGATTAATAATATTTTTGTTACGTGACTTTTGCTTGAGAGTTAATGTAGTACAAGACCTTATAGGCAGAACAATGAGAATTTGCTATTTATTTGCTATATAGGTTCTCCTTTCAGAGTGAATGTGCAAACTGCTACTGCTAATCAGAATTTTGTGTGGGGTTTAAGAGCAAAATATAACCTATTGTCTCATTAGGCAAACAAAAACTCATTGATTTGCTGTTATTAACGTTTGTTTGAAGTAGCCATTTCTGTATTTAGTCATAATGGTTCCTTATTTCCAATCATAGTTACATTTCATTTTATTGGGCTTGATAGCACTAAATGTGCTAATAGTACTGTGTTAGGAACATAGGCAAACTGTTAGTAAAATAGGTTTTGCGTTATCTTAAATCTAGACAGATAAGTAAGCTGAACTTTAAAGGTATTTTCTTTCAAAGCAGCAGTCAATTTAGATTAAAATTGAATACAGCAGTACCTTTGCAAAAACACACCATACTGTCTTGCTATTGCTGTTTTCTTGACAGCATGTTTTGTACTTCTGAAATATTTCAACATATGTGGAATATGAGTAACTACTAGCACAGTTATAGATTCATTAGCTAGCCCAGCTTGATGTTGAAGGCAGAATAAAGGTCTCAAAGATAACTGCCCCATCACTATAAATAAAAGGCCCCACTGGGTTTTGCTAATAAAAAAGAAAACAAATTACCATGCCAATTTTTTTAGATTCATATAGAATAACTCCTGGACAGAATGAAATTCCATCTGCTGTAAACAACATTAGGGAGCTGCATGGGAGGAAACACACAGACATCTATTTATAATGTGCATATTTTTACAAGAGTTTGAAAACTAGCTCTTTTCATGGGTCCTTTTAAAAACGTGTTTTATTTAGAACTGACACACTATGTTTGCAATGCAGAGATTTTTTTAATCAGATCCCCCAAAATGGGATAGCTGAGAGCTTGGCAGCAATGTAGGACACCTTGGAGTTTTTCTATCATCAAACACACCAGAATCCTAAGTATTCTTTCTTGCCACAAAAGATGCCTGGTCCCCAGCTGTCTGCCTGCTAGCCTGCAGGATAACACCTCCACTAAATCAAGGCACTTTAAATCTTGAAGTCTATTGAGTTTCAAGATAGACAGCAAATCAAGAGGAAGGCATCACACCAGGCTTCAGCAGAGATGGGTCTGAACCTAAAATTCATCATTTCTTCCAAGGGAACCCAGCTACTACCGCAGGGGGCCAGATGATTACAGTGAGGACAAATGCTGTAATCCTAAAGGAGGCAGCAGAGGATAGTGTATTCAAAGCCTTTGGATCTTGTAATGAAAGAATGACCCTTCAAAAACATCTTAAAAACCATATTAAAATCTCTTGTCCCCGTTGCAGGAGAATGTCCCTCCTTAAGTTGGTGCTGTCTCAGTATGAATACATTACAAACATTTGAATCCCATATTAACTAACATTAGTCTGTAACATAAGGTAAATTAATGCAATGTAATAAAGTTACAGCACAAGTAAGATAGTGCTATATATATTAAGTAATGACTATAACATATATATATTAAAATATTCATTAATTTAGTATCACTATTAATACAAATGAACTAAAATACAATTAACACATTGATCCAGAATTTATTGAAATGATGTGTCTACACATCATTTGATCATGACATTTGATTATGGAGTACCAAAATCTGTCTGACTGCCTGGACTCCCAGTATGGTCTTCTTTATAAAGTCAATAAATATATTGTCATAATCCACATATGAATTACAAAGACACCACAAAAATACATTAAAAATACAGTCAGTCCCTTACCTTCTCTGTCTGGTGTAAGCTTTTGTTTAAGAAGGTGATTGACAATGGCAGTCAAGCATATGTAACACTGACAACCCATTGTGTTCCAGTTCATGGTGTTCAGGACATTAATTGCCTCATGTATCTCATCGTAACGAATGTACTGGTGGATGATTTCCACAAGGCCCAGCTGTCCTCTTGTGATCACACCTTTTACAGGAAATAACAAAACCAAGGATAGTGTTATGAGTATGCAAACCAGTAGCTGACTACTTTTCAGCACAGTTAAAAAGAATTGTTTTTAAAATTAGGAAGTTTTAAGTTAATGAGTTTCACTATAAAATTTTTATGTGAGATAGCTCCTTATTATCTTGGTATGTTTAGACTGAGGGTGCTCTGGACAGCAGAGAAAAAACATCAATGAACTTCACACACGGAGGTTCAGCGAACATGGCCAGTACCTACTAGTGACAAGATCATGTAATGAAGTTTGTTTTAAATGTGGTAGAAAAAGCTTATTCCCAGTTTATCATTATTGCATTGGAAGTAACAGATTCACGTTCCTGGTGTTTTGGAAATACTGCTGGACAACACTAAAAAATAGAATCTGTCTCCAAGAAATGTACCTATGTATAAAAGTTAACAGCATCTCACACTTCAAAGCACCAGATACTCAATTACTTTCCATATTGGCAAAATTCTCTAAGTGAAGCATTTCTTCTGTGTGGGGATATCATGAATGATATCAACATTTAGGGATCTTTGAATGACAGTTGCACATGAAACCAAGAACATGCTTGCCATAAGGGAAAAAAATAAGCAACACATCGCTCACTCCATGAGAACGTGATTTATCTACAGCACTCTATCTCTGGAAAGTAGAAATTAAAAGACTCAAATTTTCTTCACGTGTAGGTCTCAGCTTCTGGACAGAAAACGTGACTGAAAAGCTGCAGAGAGTAATTGTTATTTACTGTCTCTGACTACCCATATGATCATCTGACATAGGCCACACATGCATTTTAGCAAGTCTTGCTTGCTTGGGGTCACTGTGCTAGAGTATTCTTTATCACTGCTGCTCCAGATACTAGAAAGAGACCAGGATAAACTTACTGTTCCCCTCTCTTTAAATAAAAACATAACTTTTAAAAAAAATTTCTCAATTTATATTGTGATGTTGTTTGTTAAAACTAATTTTAAGGAAAAAATTCTGATGAGAAAAGGAACAAGTTGAATTTCAATACTGATATTAAAGCTGTAAGATGGTTGGGGAAAAATAGTCTTATAACAGAGAAAAGCAGACCTGATATATAGAAAACATACCTCACAAAATTTGCATAATGCAGTTATGAATATTGTTTGTGATGTATAATAAGAATTGAGGAAAAAAGTAGAGGAAAACATCTGTCTAAAGCCTGAGGACAAGTAGCTGAGAACTTGCCTATATGGATCTGATCCTTTGGGAAAAAAAACTTACATGTTTATTTTTTGTACCAGAGAAATACCTTAGTTTTGTAGTGTCATTAAAGAAAAGACATGGTTGTCTATTGCATTTGACTTTACATTTGCATGTATTAAATCCTATGGACATTATACTGTGTAATAGCCATGTTTAACCTGTGTATGTGTGATAATATCTAATTGTTATGGTAGACTTTATTATTCTTAAATTTTTAGTGTTTTTAGAGTATTATATAAGTTGAGCAATCTTCACATTAATCACTAAGTGAAGATTAAAATACTTATTTGCACGCTAATTAAATATAATGCTATATTTAAAATGTCTTTCGAGGCCAGCAATGCTGAACCACTGGCACCAGTACCAAGTTTGGCATTATCCAAGATCTGGGTTGACATCAATGACAAGAAGCCGCAATGCTTTTGAAAATGAGTTTGGCATTAGACACCAAAAATATTTGCCATTAATATTTGAGGGTAAATTTAATATGAATCTTTTCCTGAAATAAATCTGCCTAGACAGCACAATGTAGAATTCACAGAACTTGTCCAAAATCGTAATACGTCAGCTGGAAGTTAAAAACACATTTGCCTATTCTCATTGACATAGTTTCTTAACAGACTCATGGGAAACAATTCCAAGCCATGAGTTAATTACAGATTTTATTTTAGTCCTGAATGCCTGTCTGGGTTTTGCTGTCATGGACCCCTAAATTTTCCATATAATTTATATTTGCATTATTTCTTAAATAGCAGAGACCTAAAAATTGCTGGGGTTAGAAGGAGGCACTAACTAATCAACATAGCATTGCCTTGGTAGTGTGGCAGACCAAGAAGAAGAGGGGTAAAGCTGAAAACCAGGATGCAATAGAAAACAACATTTTTGCACAGTGGACTACAAAGAGGGAGGGAGGCAGGACAGAGAGAGCTTTCCATTCTTACTAAAAGAGATTTTACAGTACTTATACAGAATGAATTTTAAAATGCGATAACTTTCAGCTGTAGAGGTCAACATCTTCCCATTTGGATGCTTGACTTCTCCTGGGTGGTGCGCTTCCAGGCAACCTGCTTGGGAAAAAGAGGTGACAGCCAACTCACTGCCTAATTGATTTAGGAACGGTGCCCAGGGAGACAGTCCAATTAAGTTTACAAGCTGGCAATTAGCAGGAAAGGCCTCTAAATCCCTGCACTGAGAGCCTGCTTGCCTTCATAAGAACATAAATGTGCTAAAGATAGCAAGTGGAAAGCTGTGCTTTCTGGAAAGCTGTTGTGAGAATACCCCACAAGGGAGGACTGAAGAAAAGCAAGGTAGATGTGGGTAGAGTGCCTTCTGCTTGACAGGTAAGAGGTAATTTAGAGGGTGTTTTTTTTAACGGCCAACATGCACAAAAACATCAAATAGCTCTTATAATTGGTGTTCTGGGGTACTCTGCAACTATTAAACCTGTCATTGAACATAATGCAGCTGAATTATCTCAAAATATACCTTGTAAACAGTTTTTTAATAGTATTTTTGGATAACAGTAATAACGTGGATCAGCTCTTTTAAAACTATACAACCATAAGCCCATCCAACATTTTTGTTGTTAACATCCTATTATATTAATTTATCTTTTTGCAGTGGTATAATTAGTTAAATTTTTTAAATTCAGGCTTTCAAATGTTAGGTCTGCAGTAGTTTTAGACAGGATTCTTCTCCACAAAAGCAGATGCATGTCTCAATCAGTAAAGAAATAAAGTAGATTTTCAATCCTTATTGTTACCTAGGTATTTTTTAAAGAAGGCTTCTTCCTAATCTCAATGGCTTTATACAACAGAATCATTAAAAACTCCTGTAAAGATCTACAAAGGCAATCCTGTTTCTTTGGACAGGCAATGGGCAAAATGTGGAAATCTTCCAGGATGAGTATATTTGACACGGCTGTCTACCCTGCTGAAACACTGGCTTGGTAGTCAGAAGATTTAAGCATGATTGTTTTTTTAGCTCTCTCAGTGGGTTTGCACCACTGTAACTTGCCTGACTTGAATGGAATGAATACAGTTCTCACCGATGAGCAACTGCAGGGGTTTTATTCTTAGTTCAACCACTGACTTGTTGCGTAACTCTTGGAAAGCCTTTTAGCTTTCCTTTACTGCTTCTTGTTATTCTGTTTGAAAATGAAGGTAGTTATGGTTTTACAAGTCGTCTTACACCTGAAACAAGAAGTGCTATTCAAATTCTAAAATTAGTGGTTTTACTTCTTATTTTGCTCACAACTCCCGATAAATTAATTGAGAGACCAAACTTCTCTGAAGGTTACGAAAACCTTCCTTCTCATGTGAAAAGTCTTCAAGGAAAGAACTTCATGTACTGAAGTCAGGAAGAAGAGTACTGGGACATTATAATAGAAAGGACAGTTGCATCATATGTACAAAAAAACAATTTAGGAAAGAAAATAGCATTACTATTCTATTATTAAAAATAGCTTATTTTAACTTGTTGGGGGTATCACTACAGAATGAATACAATTCCTAAAGTTACATACTACAGAATAAAAGAATTTTCAATATGAGAAATTGTTATGCTTATTAGAATAGCAGGGAACATAATGGGAGTCTGATCCAACAACAGATGGGGGTCCTATTCTGTCAGACCCCACATGAAAAGGTATTAAGTAACTGTGAAACACAATGAACTCCCTGGTTCACATCTTCAGATATGATTGGAACTATGTCCTTTTAAGGCTATGGTCCTATATATCTAAAATGAGGGTGTTGCTTTCAAACTACAGAAAACTTGTGAGGTACAGATGTTTCCTTGAGAGCTCAAGGTTCAACAGATGTGCCCAGTAACTGACCAAGTTTAAAGTGAAGTGCTCCTAAGGGTCCTTTGTCAAATCTAATCAGCAAAAGATCATGAATATCTGTGCCGTCAGTGCTGGCAGATGCCACTTGAGGAGCAGTCCACTGGATCTGGATAAGGCTGCTAGGAACGTCAAAGTGTTTACTGAATTGCAGAGTTGCCTCAGGTGAATAGTCTTGTGCTAAGAGCTGAATTTTAATTGGGGACAGTGCAGTGTCAAAAAGTTGCAGCTCCCCTTGAGAGCTGCCAACTATGAATACAGCTCCGGAAGGGTGGTAGGTTATTAAAGAAGGCAACAGTTCTGCTTGGGCTAACAGAGTCACTTGGTTGTAGGCTTCATACAGAATTATTGACGAATCTTCACAACCCAGGACTAGTTTGTCTTCTGTAATGTCTCTGCAACAGCTGATGGCCTTGGATCGCAGTGGTATTCTGGTGACTGCCACACACTGAATTTTGTTCCTGACACACTTGTAGACGCAGCTGTCAGCCATGGGCTCTTTGTCTGCGGAGATGGAGTGTTCTACTGTGTAAACCTGGTAAGGCTGATTAGTGCTGAAGTTAGCATTGAGTGGATCCCATTCTGTACGGACGTAACTCAGAACCTGAAAAAAATCCAAAACATTTTGGTAGTCATTTGTAACAACTTATTCTTACTTTGATGATTTAAAAAATAGATTGCTGCAAATGCGGTTTCTCATGGGTCAGTAAGCTAAAACAAATATGCGTTTTAGAAATGGACTTGTAAAATCTACTGGTTTAAAGGTTAATTCCTTTGATTAAAAACCTCTGCAACATCGTTTGAGCCGTATTTGTTTGTCCAGAGTATATAACAGGTCATCAGAATAGAAGATAGAAGAAGGGATGGTCCCAAGAGTGTTGGTAAGAGAAGAAATGAGCAGCTGACTGATATAAAAGAATAAAGGATTATTCATAAGTGGGGAGGGGGAGAAATTCTAAAATTCCTGGAAAAATTTATAATAGGTTACTCTTGAGCAACACACATAAAGATTTTTGATCATTTGCTCTGGGCCATGGTAATAACAGAAAATATTACACTGTAGTAGTAGAAACAATGGCATGTTTAAACAATGTATACTATACATTATCAAATGAGTTCTTTGGTGCCATGTAGCTTTAGATGCAGAATAAATGAATTTGTGATAGCAGAAAAAGGGGACCATCTAGGGGTACTTGATGGTTGAATGAACTGGAAGAGGAACACAAAAGCAGAACACGATACAAAGACAGCAGCTGGCAAAAAGCAAGAATTTGTAGTGTGGAAACATGGGAAGTACCATAAAGTGATGGAGGCAACAGTGGAGACCAATGAAGACTCCTGTCCTATAATACATGGGTTTGAGCAAAAGGTATTGTACAGGACTTGAGCAGCAAAATTGTGGGAGAAATACCAGGCGTAAATAAGTTACAAATTAGCTTATGAGAAGCCATTTTTCTGAAAGAGAGAGAAAACCAATGTCTCCAGAAAAATGAGATTAGTGGAAGCCAGAAACTTGGTGTTTGTTCATGCACAAATAAAGACTGAGAGGAAAATGTCCAACTGAGTCAAACCCCACCATCAGGTATACCCATAGCATTCTTCACACTATAAACTAAAGGTGCTGACCTGCCACTAATTTTGGAAGCCCACTCTTTTGAGCCCAGGTGGTATACAAGTACCATTTACACTGAAAGGGGTAACAAATGTGATTAAAGGGCAGAGAGAGGGTGAGGGAAGAAATCTAGAAATTTCAGGTTGAAAACAGAAATGGAAACACAATGTTAAAGTAGTGGAAATTTTATTTCCACAGATCACAAGACCAACTGAACATATAATTTAGCCTTTCATCCTGCAAAGGAAAAGAATAAGAATTTTTTTTGGCATATCACCCATTAGTTCAGAAGCAACCAATGAATTTATAAACAAGTTATTCGGCATGTTGATCAGACTGATTAGGATGTTTTGCTCTGACAGTTTACTTATTTTGTCAGTAAAAGGGTTTCTCTTTCAAAACAAAGAAAAAAGGATTATTGCAATTCTGTGGCTGCAAGTCAGCTGCCAGTTAATGCAAAAATCTCAGCTACTTTAAAGATGAGTAGTGAGGGACGTGCAAAGAACCACTTAATGCAAAAGCATCTAATACAGAAGCCAATGCATCCAACTTGTAAAAAACAGGTAAGCCAATTTCAACAAGTAGTGATCAATTAAAATATATACCAAAGAGGAAATAAAAGATTAAACTACTTATATAGTCTGAAAAACATTTCCTCACCTCTACCATTCCCTTACCACTGACTTAGCCCCTGCAGCTGGTAATTTATGCCCACAAAATATGCAGTGGCTACTGTGCAGATATTAGAACTGCTGAAATGTGTAGCTTATTAAGGTGTTAAATTGCATAGTAAGGACACCCATAAAAGACGTTATTGTGGACAAAAGACTATTGTGACCACAGAGCTCTCTAACCCCAAATAAAGACAAGGTGAAGTGTTATTGTTTGTTCTGCAGTTTTCCCTAAAAGTATGTATAGAGACCCAGGTAGCTGCCTTTCAAATATGTGAAACAGAAATCTTGCCCAAGCAAGTATTCAAAGCTTCCATAACTTCAGTGAAATGAGCCTTGAGGCCCTCTGGGACTCAGATTTCTGTCTTTCTGTGGCAGGTTTCAATGCACTGCATTATTCACCCACATATTTTGATCCCAAAACCAGTGTTCCTCTCTGGACATCTCCTCACAAGCTACAAGAAAGTCATGAAGATCCACACCATAATCAAGCCTATGAGAGATGAAAGACTGAAAGCACTATTAAATTCTGAAGAGACACTGGCCTAGAAGGTTAAGACAATAGAGAAGAAAACACAGGAAACATGGCTTTTACAGCTCTGGAAAACAGCAATGGAAATAGTAACAGAAAAATAAATGCTGTCATCTGATCACTCGAGAGTCAGCAAGCAACCAAAATCCAATTAATAACTTTGTTCTGCCTTGCTAGAGAAAAAGTGGGACAAAACGTTGCTCACTACTTTGAATTTAAAAGCAAGTAAAATCTTACATTTTGGAAGGCTAATTTAATGAGCCTTGAGATGACAGGATTCCTAGCTTCACATAATTTTGAGAGCAAATCCTTGAAATTAAGTCTAGGGTAGGGCTGGCTGCCGTATGTAATACAATTCTAAACTAGGAAGTTCCTGTGAGGAGAGGAAGACTATTTGCTCCATTTCAAATCATAAGTTGTGACATAATCTTTAAACAAATTAGGCTTAAAGGAAACTTTTCTAGAGACTACTGTTCATACTCTGTCTGAAAACAAGAGAAACATTTCTCCTTAGATTGGAACAGATAAGCTGCTTCTCATGCATCAGTGGCCTCATGTGCCTCTTGGAGGAAAAGTACCAAGCTGAGAGACCTCTTTGTTCTGGTTTCCAGTTTTGCTGAATGTAACTGGTGTTTGGCACTCTGAAGGGGGAAAAAAAATTCTATTCTCTTTCATCTGAGAGGGAAGATTTGAGTTTCTCTGTCAGAAATGACTTTTAATTATTAATTCTTCATGCCGCTAACAGGAAAAGTAAAGCAGAGAGACATACAACTACACAAACATGTTAATAAGGCTGAGATAATGCCTTTGAAAAATAACAAGTCTAACAATCAAAACATCTTTTTTCCCGGAAGATGGTACTCCATTACCTGCCAATTGTTCTTCTATCTAGTAAGCAGCCACATGCTAGTAAATGTAGCACATATAGTGCTTTAGCAGTCCATTTAAAGGAATCCACCAGGATTCCTTCCCAGTGAGCAGTAGTTCTCTGGAACCCTAAAGGGAAACATTAAAACAGCAATATATCTTTAAGTTAACAATACATTTGCTTGTGGAAAAAAGCTGGAGGAGTTCCCTCAGAAGTGGGTAGGACAACTGTAGGATTTGCAGAAGAGGGGACCAGGGCAGCAGATCTAAAAGGACAGAGCTGTAATATCACATCTCGGAGTATATAATCCTATCCAACATTAAGTGCTTTCCATAAATCTTGGACTAAGCACTTAGCCTTGGATTTCAAGGGAAGATTTCTGGAAGTACTTTGCATGAAGTAAAACCAATTACTTTCTGTAAAATAAATAAATAATTAAAAATTTATGAAGTCCCTTTTATTTTTGTGACATGTATGCTACAAAAATACAGTAATGTATTTAAATATTGTCCACATAATTTACACATATTCCCGTTATTAATGTGGGAGTCATGCACCACTACTGCAGCTTCACATTGTTTTCCCCTCGCAGTACTGGCCTGTGCTCTGCATCAGCTAATCAGCAGTGTGAGGGATACCGTCAAGTTCTTAAATCCTAGAGTCAGAAATCGTAACAATCCAAGTAAAGGAATCTGTTAACCTTTATAAATAAAGGACCTGAATTATGCTAGTTAGATTACTTTCTTTCATTTTGTGTTTCAAAGAAATAATAGCACTAGCTTGTGTAGGCAGTATCACCTTTCTCTGTGCAAAATCTTTGAACACTTAAAATTGAAGTATTTTGCATAGAATGCTGGGAAAGGATAAAATCCACATATCAAAACAAATAAGAGTTTTAACCAGTAGTTCTTAAGCAGAAAATTGGCTTAGCAGGCAGATAAAAAAAGAAAAACAGAAGAAACAGGGAAATACGCTTGCTGTGACTGAATTTTGTGTCTTTCAGATGAGAAAAATGTTTGATTTATTTTATGGATGCTAAAAAAAAGCTTATTTAATTTCACACAGTGAGGCTCCAAATAACAACAAACACTTTAATTAGAAACGTAGAGTGGGAAGTGTAGTGTACACTAGAGTAAAATAGTTTTAAATGCAGCACTGTGAAGATGGAAGCAAAAAACCCACACTATTTTTAAACATTTCTAAAATGAAAATGCAAGGCTTCTACTCCAGGTTACTTATTTGGCTGCATTGTTTTTACAGTCCCACATGCACTCTTGTTATTTAGATTTTCAGCCAACATTTCTTTTTATTTTCTTTCAAAATTTATCATCATCATCTTTATCCCACATTATTCATTGAACTTTTAACCCAATGTGACATCAAGGCTTTTACATTCTTTGCTCTATGTGTGAGAGGTATTTCAGCTATTCAGACACACACCGTAGACGTTTCTCTGAGTGCTACAGTAATTGTAGGATAGCTCACTCATAAAAGATCTGTTGCATTTATTTCACAAGTGTGAGGCACAATGTGGAAGCAATAACTATTAAATATTATCTCTTGGAAGGAAGAAAAATAATATCCTTTTCAGGCAAATATTTTTTCCACAAGATTGAAGTATAATTTCAGTGATTCACACCGGCACCAAATGGAGTGAAAATAAACACGGCAAAGACAAATGCAAAGTACTACAATAAGTAACTGAGCCCTGGCATCATCACCTGTTAATTTATGTTTGCAGAATAAAGTTCATGTTGATTTTAACATGACTTTCTCTCAAAGCATTTAATCCAAGGATGATTTCTCATCAGATCCTATTTATTTATAGCAAATTGTTTGAAATTATTTCTGAAAGATTCCTCTTCTGGTTTTGAAATCAAAATACCAGCATTATCTCCACAGGGAGACAATGTAAATAACATCCTTGATCATTGGTACTTTGACAAAGAAGAAACAAACAAAACGGAAATAATTAAATAAACTGGAGAATGGATGAGCTTATTGGAGGAAACCAATGCACAGAAGAAAGCAGACAAAGGCTCAACAGACAAATACTCCTGCAGCAACACACATCCATGTATGTAAATGTACATCGCACACCAAAGCAAAGTCATATGTTAAAGAGAAAAGCACTTTTATTTCTTCAGGGGATGACTCCCCACCAAATCTTACCACATTCAACATAGTAAACACTGATGTCAGAAAAAAAAATGAAGAGACAAAAACAAGTTAAGATTGCGAGGAAAAGTTCTTTCTGGTTTTAGAGGAATAATGTCTACCTTTAGCCTTAATAGTAGCAAATGTTAAAACAGAAAGCCACACAGCACATCTAAAATCAAATTGATAGTGTATTTAAAATGTAAAATGTATTTCCTCCATTAAGTTGAAAAGCTGCTTAAGTACACAATACCCCAAACACTGTATGTGCAATGTGAATCATCCCAATGCAGAACATGTAGTTACAGGATATTATCATGATGAAGGGTTGAGTTGCCTTGTCCCAGAGCTATTCCTGTCCTCATCCTAATAACCACTCTTCTGGTGGGCAGCAAATATAACTCAGAAAATTCTTCCAGGGAGAAAGTAGTATCACTTAAGTACCCCATTTACTTTTGCTCTGCCACAACAGTAAGAGTGTCAGTAGCTGGCAGATATTTTTGTGGTTTTTATAAGTCAGCAGCAAGGTGCTGTAGAATGGCTGTGGGTAGCACCTGTTCATTTCCCCAGGCTTAGTTTAATTTTTCATAAACCCAATGTGCCAAATAGCTCTTTATGGGCTAGATGTTCAGCAATTCCTGCTTTTCTCTTAGTTCTAGATAACTAAGCTGTTTTATCCAAGCAATGCTACTATTTTCAAGTAAAATATTGGTGGTATTATTTTACTACACTTCTTTTTGATGAATGCTCCAAACTGAATCAGTTCAGGCTTCTCATTCTTCTATTGACAATAATCATTTACTGGGAGAAAATTCATATTATTGGTCAAATATGATAAATATGGATTTACTTTCACAGGTAACAGTGGCCTGTCATGTTTTTATTTCAGGTCTATACCTAAGGAACACTACAAACGGTAAGAGAATAGAGGCAAAGAGAGGCAAATAAGCATAGTTACAGAAACATTGTACTTTTGTGGTATATGACCTGGAGAGTAACTGTTTAGAAGCTGTATAGAAACACTAACTACATTTTTGCTTATGTTTAAGCTATCAAATGACCCTCAGAAGTTGAAGGTGTTAAGTTAAAGTTCCTCTCCAAGACTCTGTAGGGGAAAAATATACCTCAGTTAATTGCAGATTGGGGGTTGATGTTACTTCTAGAGATGCTGGGTTATGACATCCCCCATCCATGCACAGGAATCCAACTATTGCCCATAAAGAGTGCTACAGAATGCCAGAAAAAGCCACAAAAAAAGAAACAGTACCATACGCTACATGTCATAGGGGAAGCGTATATGCAGAGTATCTTGAGCCTTACACGGCAGCCCACTGAGCATCCAAGTGATAAGTACACAGAACAGACTAATTGATAACCATCAAGACAGTTTGTTATCTATATACGACCAAGTTTTCCATAGCCCTGGCATAGTACTTGGTATTTTATTGACAAATACAGGAAAAGAAATTTCATCTGAAGATCTTAGAATTAGACAAGTACAGGCAAAGAATCAGAAAAGCAAAATCAACTGAACAGCTAAATTTGGCAGTTCTGCTTTTAAAAATAATGTTCTTGTATTTATATTACAATATGGGCTAAATTAAAAGTATTATGAGTTTAGGCCTAAAGGCTCAGTGCATGCTTATTATCATTATTGTGTTAAGCACCAGTGGTGTGCTTGGGACTACAGTAGACTGCCTCAGCCCTGAGCAATTTAGAGTCTAAACCAGAAAAGGATAAAAGTGTATTGAAAGATGCAGAACAATGCTGTAATTTGGAAATCTTCCTATAACATGTAAAATGAAATGGAGAAAGCTTTAAACTGACAGGGTGGTTTCTGTGAATTTCTCAGAAGAAATGAGTCTCTAAAAAACATCTTAGAAATTAGAGATTGCAAACTGCTACGTTGGTATTAGGGAGCTTTCTGGAAGACATGGGAAGGAAACAAAAGGCATCCGAATGACACTGTCAGAACCTGGGCATACAGAACTCATGGTAAGAAATAAGATCTGAAATGTTCAGTAGGATGAAGTTTCATAAAATCAAACTGGCACAGGGACTAGGCTGAAAAAACTTACAAAGAACAGACGCACATTTTAGCTATCAGAGTAATTTTCATATGTGATTGGGCATAGCTGCAGGGGGAATTGCAAACTGCAGGTGTATATCAGGCAGAGGAGAGAGGTGAGTCAAAGATGACCACTAGTGGGGAGAGGTCAACTGAAAAGAAGTAAAGAAGGCAGAACTGGAGGTAATGTAAACTTAAATTCTACCGTGAATAATGATTGAAATAAGAAAGAAAAGCTGTCTCAACTACCTTTCCTCTTTTGCTTTCAATATATAGAAAATCCCAAGGAAAAAAAAAAAAACAAACCTCACTGAAATTAATATTAGTTATCAAAGTAATAATTCCAAGACATTAAAACATTTACATCATCGCTAATTAAAGAGAACAGCTTACTCTAAAGTGTTACTTATTTTCCCTACAGGAAAATAGCCTGTAATAGCTGCTCCAGAACACCTATTCCACAGCTGATCCTCAAGCTTGTGCTCTTCTCCCACAGTCAGTGCCTTTTTAGTCCATATTAATAGTGGCTTAAGATAAACTGAATATAAAACTACAGGACCATCTATGCAAGAAGCTAGTCCAAACAGCTTTTACGTTTTATACTTAGCCTCCAGTCCTTTTCAGAGTATGCCCAGAAAGCTTCATTTTTAAGTTTTCACCTAACATAAGAAACTGGATTAAAATATTCTTAAACAGATGAAATAAAAATGGAATAGATGAAATGGAAACATCTGCCTAAAAAGGTAAGCTAAGAAAGTGTCAGGAAGAGGGTCATCTTGTAGCCTTGTTCTAACTTGCAGCTTACATTCTCACCTGTAGATGGGGAATTTTGACTTTTTTTTTTTTTTTTTTAGGAAAAATGTTGGTCCCTGATTTGATCAATATTCATAGCAACAATTTAAGCAGCAGCTGGGTGTAGCTAAGATTTTATAATAAAACACTTAAAATAGATGCTGAATGCCTATCAGTTAACATTGCAGACAATGTAAAACAATTGCATTAGACAAGCATGCAACAGCTACGATTTCTAACTCAGATTAGAGTTTTCTAGTGGCACTTTGACACTTTTGTTATCAGTGTTAGCAGTTCCAAAGCTCTTCTATTATAAAGACCTAACTTCCTTTCTCAGATTGCTAGTTTTGATGTGAAAATAGTAAATACAGTAAATAAGGTGCTTTTTTCATTAAATAACAAACTTTTGTTTTTAAGATTAGAATGCCTGAACTTCTTTTCTTATGTTTTTATCATATCTGTTCTTTATATCTACCTGAATATGCATTTAAGTTGAACAGTTATTTCTTTAGCAAATCCCAAAAATCATGTAACAAGAGAGTTTAGCACTTTACCTCCAATTTGCCATGGGCACAGCCTAAGAGCAATAGGTTGGCTCTGTCCCTCTCACAGGAAATAGGAGACCAAGGCCATGCTTCATCACTAGTTCTTGACCACCAGCAAATGACCATATCTTGCATACAGTTTATTGCCAGGTGACGTTTCATCCTTCTACCTTCTGGTCCAAGTATATCAATATAAGAAATCTGATGGAAGAAAAAAAATGGAGGAAATATTTGAGGTGATAAAATAGCACAGTAGGAGCAATTGGGAACACTTACTTTGGATGTGTAAAAGAGAACGTGTATATATACACAGAGGACTGTGTACATATATCTTCATATAGGCTGTCTGTAAATGTAAAAAATATCTCAGACAGAAAAAGACATGCTCACACATTTATCTATGGGGAGGGGATTGGGAAGGAAAGGAATGTGAGTTAAGAAGGAATTCACTGCAATGACTCCAATCAATACCAGAATGTACAGTCATGGTTGCTTGACAGCATCGACCTACACACAGGATTTAAGCTTAGACATATTAAATGACAAGTTCTGCAAAGCTGACCAGGGAGCTAAGGCTAGTGTTTAAGACATAATCAAATATTAAATATATTCTACAGTGTTTAAGCAAACACATATCTTTCTTTTTTCTCCCTAAATGAAGGAATCCAGATACAAACATCCGCTTTGCAAGAAAATATATACTTTTCTGCATAATGCGGATGAGCTACAGCATCATGCGTAAAGTTTATGCAGCTCTTGAGAATTGTGCCTCTTTCTCAGGAAGGATTTGTGGAATTTATTATTCAAACTCTGTTATTTTGGAGCGTGGTTATTTGAAAACATGAGCAGTGCACCATCTGGGTGACACATGCCAAGGAAATATAGATTGCACCGCATTTCTGCTTAAGGAATTAATGGAAGGTTGATAGCTAGGGGAAAAAAAACCTATCTTGCCATTGCTGGTCAGCAATAATCGAACCACTTTCTGGGGATTAAGCGCATGGCTAAGCCTACTGGACCAGACACTAGCAAAGGGCAGGGGGTCTTCTTATCAGAGAAATGCTTCTGGAGCCAGTCTCACTACATGACAGATTGCTTTCATATTCCTGTCTGCAAGGCAACAAAGGATGGCAGTAATGCGATAATGCCAGAGTGCAATGGGTGTTAAGAACCCGTTGCATTTATGTATTGTATTTAGTAAATAATCAGGCTCATCCAAATTGTGATCTCACCACTCAACCAAGGCCATTAAAATCAAGGTTAATGCTTTAATAATCCTTTGCTGTTTTTTATATGGTCAAAAAGAACCCTTTTCTATTTGCATGGCCATAATATTATTGACCTCTTCATCCCCTGAATACACATCAAAAGGAACTGAAATCAAAGTAATTACCAATGTTGTCCTCTCATGGTAAACATTTAACTCCTTGTACTGTCTCCTCCTTCAGTAAATTGAAATGGATTAAAAAAAAAATCACAGATGGGAAAACTAGAAAAAGGTCAATATTTTTAGAATATCCTGTGTTTTACTTGTCAAAATACTCTTTAGAAGTGTAAAGATGAAACATACATAAAAGTTAACAGGTAGCTGATACTTGAATTAAAACTATATATGAAGTTGATGTAATGCTGTATTGCAGCATTAACTGTTCATAACAATTTCACATGCAATTACAGCCACAAATTTTTTGTAAACCTTTACGTCTTGCATTAGACATGGCACTTTCAAACACGGGCTAATGCCACTGAGAAAAGGCAAATGATAGTTGTTTTTATACTTTGCTGATCTTCAAGACTGTAGTGATTCATACAATAAGTCTTCCTTTCTTTTTTCAAAGTGTAAATAAAATACAAGGTGGTATTGTTTAGTAAGGAAGAGGACAGAGAAAGTAATTCTTTCATGTGGGTATGTATTGTGTAAAAACCCCAACTTTTAGATAAATATCAAACTGTGAGGAGGAAAGCATGGTTGGCTTACTATTATTAATAGCACCCTGGTATTCCAGTACTGCCTAGCATTCCCAACTTTGCCCACCATGAGGCTGGACAGTGAACAATCTGAAGTTGCTTCTCTCCAGGTACAAAAGAAGTTACAATGTTAAGATTACAGAAATTTAATTATGTCATTACACATGATTGTAAGCAAGCATTTTCCTCATTTTAGAAATGGGAATTTAAACCAAAAAAATATGTACATTTCTCAAGGCTACACCAAAAGTCAGAGGCAGAGACGAAGGCTACACTCAAATTTCCTGAATCTTTGTTCCATATTTTAATCCTGTGGTAGTTTTATACCAGTGCGAGCTAACTCTTAATTCAATTCATCTTCAAAAAAAAAAATCAACGCTAAGGAACTGTTTTTTCTAAAGCATGTATTGTTGCAAGTTTGCACATTTGCAATTGAGGACCATCTTTTGTTTCTTTTCTTACTACTGATAGGACACTACTGTTGACTGTGTCTGTGATCTTCTAGCTTTTTTAAGTTTGACCAAAAGCAGCCATGAAGAACTTTAATTCAATGCAGAGAGCCGACATAATATTATTGTAGTAGTGAATAACACCTTCTGCTGGCTTGCACTGTTGCAATTTTGAAGATAATAAAAATTATATTTAGCTGCCTAACTAGCAAGCCTCACACAAAAGAACATTCAATTAAAAAATGCAAATGCCTCTTTTTGGCTGGCAAAGAAATAATCCATAGTGATTCCCACTGATTTCAAGAGAAAGCAAAGTTAACATTGAGGCGTTTCTACAAGCTCAGCTGTGTCAGCAAAGAACTGAACATAACAACCCTATTAAGGAGTACAGTAGATATTTCTGGTTTCCTAGGGCTGAGAGAGTTTTTTATGGATTAGGCTTTCCTTCTTTCCCAAGAAAAAAACCACCATAGCCATTAGATCCAAAATGTGCCCAGCAATACCCAGAATGAAAACATATTTTCTAAACATGTATTAAGTAAGGAGGTATGGTCCTCACAATTACATGATGAAGGCAGTCTTCAGCTCACCACAGCTTCTTCATTAAAGTTTAGAGCTATTAAAAAAAACCCCACACCACACACCACCCTTGCTTCTAAAGTACAACCTTAACAAACGCCATAGGCCAGGCACAAGTGCACATCATTTTAAAGTAAACTACGTATCAGCTCAGTTCCTGGTGAACAGTGAACTGTCTCAAATCCACGTTATAGAGGTTGGATCAATCTCGCAAACACAAGTCATTGCTGAAAAGAGGCCCTGAACTGAAACAGCCTGGAAAATGTATTAGATATTCATCCTAGCAGAAAGTATTTCTACCAAGCAAGTTAAAACGTAATATGGCAAAACTTAAATTAAACACATTCTTAAAAAGCTTGCTTTGCAGATGCAAACTCCCTTATGAGAGGAAGCAAGTTACTGAAGGGTTGTCAAGGGGAAAATATTTGCTAGCACAAGATTGTTTTCCTTAACATTTATCTAGTCTGAAATAAATACAAATTCTCTCTCTTGCTTATTACATCTTTCTACCTTTCTTGGGCAAAGGCTTGTCTCTTCTTCATTCTTGCAGTGAATTGGATGAAGCCCCTTCGTACTCTGCCTGTTCAAAGTTAATTGCCTCTGGCTGATTATTTTTTCATACAGTTGTAGCATCAAGCACTTCCACTTAAGGTCAGCCACTTCCCTGATGTCAAAGACCCTATGGTTGAAATAAGTTATCTCTACACAGCCCAATCCATCCAAGACACAGTGTAATTCAGCTTGAGATGAGCTGGTTTCTACTGACATCCAAACCGGCTAGTTATAGCCAGCTCAGCTATCTCCAGACTACTTTTCAGCTACTGCCGTGACTGTGATATAGACACACCCGTACACAAAGGCTGGAAAAAAAGAGTATTTAATCTTCACTGTGTAAGTAGTGAATTGAGATACAGAGGCACCAAGTCACTTGCCTAAGGTCACATGCAGAGTTTGTTAGTGGTGAGACGCTCAGCTTCTGTATCTTGAGTCCTAGCTCAGTGGCTTGAACCAACTCTCCCAACAATACAATTACTGTAACTAGAGGGAAAATTAAGATTTCTGCAAAGAACTACAACAGCCTTGGCTCTCAGACAGATGACTGAATTATCATAGCTTCATGAGTTCATGTGTATCAGCTGAGCCATAGTAATTGACCATGTGTGCATTTTTAGCCCACAGCAAACAAGAGGTAAAACACATTAGCTTAAATCTTTTACACTGAGGTTTACCATTACAGATTTTGCTTCATGCTTGTTAGATGCTGAGAATGTGTAAAGGGTCAGTTACTGCTGCTCAGCTGACACAAGGTAATCTGTTAAGCAGGGGTAACTCAACAGTGTGTCTGAGCCCTTAACCTAAATACAGCAGAAAATCGGATCCCTCTTGGCACAGTATTTTAACTCATTAACTCAGAATGCCATGTAATCTTTTTTGACTTTTCAATAACTGCCATTTTTAGAACTTGAGCTGTTCTGATCAGTTATATAAAGGTTTCCAATTTATACAGCTATTCAATATCAGCGAGTACCAGTGATTCATAATGTAAAGTTCTTGCAGTATTTACAGTCACCATTGACAGCTATACCTTAAAGTCCAAACAAGAGAGTTTTTCCAGTCTTTTGTTTACATCATGAGAATCCATCTTCTTTGTAAACTGAATAAAGCAGAGCTGGTTATGGTCCTCAAATGACAAGATGATGAAATTGTCTGTAAGAACAGCTGAAAAACAAATAAAAATTGTCACCACTGTAATGCCTGTTTCTAGTAACAAAACAAATTACTGAGCCCTCCACTGAGACATTGCAAAAAGCAATTTTTTCACGACATTGTCTTAAATATTACACTGAAGCCTCTGTGATCTCCTAAAAGACATCAATGTGTCATCCTGCCAGGACCTTCTTGAAAATGAGAAATAAAGCCTAGGGAGTACTCCGATTACATAAACCTGAATAAATTATGTCATATCAAGTTACCACCACATTCAAACATATGTTTTACGCCCTTCCACATTCATTTTCATCTTGGTTCAGACTTCAAATTTTTTTTTTTCTTACAGTAACATCCATGAGCATTTTGGAAATGCACCTAATACAGCATTGCTTGTGTTAAGGATGATAAATGCAAATTAGTACTTGAGGTGCATCCGGTATTTTGACATTGTAAGGTTCTGAGTGCTGCTGCAGACACCAAGGAGTGTGTTACACACAGGATTATGCTTTAGAGGGGTTATGAATTTGTTGAAAGCTTCGCATGGGGGTACCCAAACAACACAGGTAACCGAGATGGAACAGACTCCTTTCGGAGTCTGGAAAAGTGCAGTGGAATCCCTGCTGTTATCATAAGGGGGTGCTAGACCAAACTAGTTCAATATAAAAGTGAATAACTGATTTGACAATGAAAATTAATTAGACAATAGTATCTAGGATTTTTCCCAAGTGTTATCCAGCTATTCAAGTAGTGCCCATATTTAAAGAGATGTCTGAGAATGAAGTGAGTCATCAGGGTAACTATTACCAGATCCCTGAAAAACTGATAATGAGAATCAGGTTTAAAGTAAAGCTAGCAAGCTGTTTTCAGAAAGTAAACTCAGAAACCTCTACTAAAAGGAAAATGCCAAGTAAAGGGGAACCTGATTTAAAAACAAACAAACAAACAGAACCCTGCGGAACAGCCCCTGAAAAACAAACTAAAAAAAAAAAAGCATTTCTGATTAATATCATAGATTCTTAAATTTTTTTTATATATCCATAAGTAGATTGACAGTTTAGTCTTACATATAAGCAGTGAAAACTGTCTACTCAGCTTTGCTTTGATTTAGTCTGATTTACAACCACTTTCATTTCCCAATAGTCATATACTGGCACAGCTCTGAAGTATCTGGTATGCAAATGCTAAAGGGTAAACTTTAAAGCCAAATAATTGCCTTTGAAATGTAACATTAACACTAGCTTTTCAAAAAAAAAGAAACGGTGATAAAGTATCTGACATTGTGAGTTAGAAGCTGTAACCAAGATCCTAAACACACATGAAAATTCAAAGCCACTCAGTATAGTATCCTCAATATGCACATAGTTAAAATATTTTTATATCTTCACAGATACAGTTTACATTAAAGATGACCTACAGCACACCTCAGATGCTTCTGAATTTTGTTTTGGTTGAAGGAAAGAAAGCAGGATTCAAAGATCCTGGGCAGGTGTGAATGAGACTAGCAGTCTTTTGATTTTCAGTATCCGTGGTTGTCTGGGGCAAGAGTGGAGACCAGATTGACATGAATGCAACTGTAGGCATAGTTAGACCACTATTCAGAGAGGACCCATGTGTTGCAGAGTCAGATTACAGAGACAGGCAGTGTAGTTAATATTCTATATACTAGCACTTCAAGACCTCAGTGCTACAAAATAATTTAGAAAATGAAAAATACAATTTCTTTTTAGGAAAACAATTTTTCTATAATTTCGAATTAAATTTATTTTTAAATTTTGTCTATAAATAATACAAATCAGGAGGACTTTATTATAGGCAGGAGGATTATAAATGCAATGTTAATTCTGTATTTTGTGCACACGATCTGACCTTTATTCCAAATGTTAAGAGGGCATGTTACTCTGAGTTAGAATTGCAACATTTCATAAGTAATTTTGGCAGATCGTAATCTTACCCATTTCTACACATACACAATAATAAAATAAGAACTGTTATTTTTATACAGACTTCTTGTACTAAACACTAACTTTCTTTTGTTAGACTTTATAATCCCAACCCTAATTCCAACCTAGACTTGGAAAAACATGAAATTGCATTGGATTAAAGTCAATTTATTCTAGGAAAAATTATGACGTTGTTCTCACATACGGATATTTCAGTATAAAAATCAGTATTTTGAACACTATTTGTGTGGGTAACAAAAGTAGGTTCTTTTGTTGTTCATGAAAAAAATATTGCAATGACAAGTTTTGCTTTTAGTGAACAGAAGCAGTCCTGTTTCACCTTCAGGCATGGGTATTATCAAACATGGAGGTACAAGAAATTCTTGAATAAGTGAAAATAAGAACAAACCATTACATAATGTTATTTATAGCAGTTTGAGAGGTATAATGGTAGGAAAATATATATGTTGCTTTATTATTTCTTTAGTTGTAAATTTTTTAGTTAGCAGTATTTTTTTTTAAAGTTTGTATTTCTATGATATATTAAGCCATTGTAAGGCAAAATATGTATAATTTAATTACTTTTTTTTAAAAAAATAAGATAGTATTCTAAATAAGTTCTACAAACAACTTCAACTTGGTTATAACCTTAGCTTCCATGCTTTCCTACTTTTTGTCACCTGAAAGTATGAAATCCTCCCTCTGGAAACGGAGGGCAGAAAAATCTGAGATGGAATTAGTAATCGAGTAAAGTGAAGAGTGAAAAACGGGAGTCAAGACATGTTTTGTACCCTCTGTGTAACTAGTTGATAAAAAATGAGGTTAGGGTTAATTTTTTTGATACTAAAGTTTCTACTAACAGCTAATGTTATTTTTCAAGACTAAACTACAATATACGGGTAAGAAAAGATCAGTGGGACACAGTATTGCAGCTTTCTTAAATAACCAGGCCAACATTCAATATATGCCTAGGTATGGAAGAAAATAGATAAAGATCAAAGCTAAATCTAGCATATATTCTTATTAAAACAATGTAACTTGGGCCTATTTTTAAAGATTTTGGGAGATAATGTAATTTGGCTTGCACTGAAATACCATATTCTTGATCATGCAGATGCCAAGACTGACACTTGCTTGGGTTCTCAGTGAAGCTCTGTAGAGAGACATTGAAAAAGCTATAGTTGTACTATAAAGCTGCTGAAAACTGGTACAGTTTCATAACTTCCCTTCTGCATTAAACTAAAATTTCCTTTTTAGCAATCACTAGTTAATAACAATGGTGAGGTTCTGTAAATCTAGAAACTAATTCAGAACACCTCCATACAACTAATGTTATCCAGTCTTTTCTAATAAGTAAATATTTTAATAATAACTATACCATGTAATTAATCAGTTGGCTAATCTTTGGTCTGTCCCATTTTCCAACTTATGAAATAAACATGACAAGTTAAAAGGGCATGTTTACAGTGATTAAAATGTGTAAGAAACTGAATTTTAGAAACCTATTCAGTATTTGACAAGCCTGAAAACTTTGATGTTAAATATTATTCTTAAAGTGTTCTTAGTCCTGAGGGTTGTAACTATGGCTTTACATGCAATTACTTGTTGTGTTTGCAAGTCCCCAGTGGCAATAATTAGTCTA
The DNA here is from genome assembly GCF_000699245.1 of Pterocles gutturalis. Classification (NCBI taxonomy): domain Eukaryota; kingdom Metazoa; phylum Chordata; class Aves; order Pterocliformes; family Pteroclidae; genus Pterocles; species Pterocles gutturalis. Next base: position 15,800 of record NW_010106771.1, on the reverse strand, counting down.
CCTGTTGACATACTGTTTCTCTACTCTATTGTTAATGTAGGCAATCGATTTGCACGTGGGTGTAATTACCATCACTGATGGTGTCGGAGATGAGCTTCCCCACCAGGGTCCTGTCAATCACCACCTTCTCCAGCTGTGGCCCAGAAAGGCTTAGGGACACCAATATACCTGAGTGAAAGAGGAGCTAAATCCAAATAATGAGAAAACAAGACATCAAGAATCATTAATAAAGTGAAATGTTCCAAGGTACATAATAGCAGCTGTCCATTACATAGTAATCTAATTTTCAAAACTACAAAAAAGACTTATTGTTGATGTGAAGATTAATGACTTTGAAAGCTTTTTCAATGAAAGCGAGAGGTGTAATATGACACTGAGTTATACAGGTACAAGAATTACAACTGCTGAACGCTTGAAGATGTGTGCTAAGTCCCCAAATGTTGCAGAAAAAGTACTGAATTAGTTTGTTAAAAAACAGAGATAAAAATTCTGTCCTGAATGAGTAAAGGGATGACACTGATCACTCTATCATCCACAGACCTGATTTTCTCTGTATCAAATAAGTGCGTAGCCTACATGAAAAAGAATATAAAGTTGGGCTTCATGCAATTTTATATTATTATCACAGATTAAAACCATCACCTTTTTTATGTCCTTGTTACTTCTGATCATTTGTATATTGTTTAACTTAAATAACAGTGCATTACCACAGTGATACCTGTGCGCTCCTACTAAATTCACATATCCCTTGGCATAAGGTTATAGATATCTCTCTTAGAAAGAAGGAATTTAAACCATCAGACAGAACAGTCAGAGGCTTATTTCAGAGTTAACTGAATATTTCTGCCTAATTAATCTCAATCAAATGACACATATAATCTTGAAGACTAAGTCACAGTACTTATCAGCCTCTTCTGATGCTGTATCTTGTTTGAGAGAGAGAATGTTCAGTGGGAGGAGTTACGAAAACCATTTATTTTTGCATAATTAAACCATTAAACTTAGTCATTTTCTCAGTGCAGCTATTACACCAAAGAAAATCAGAAAATAAACCCCATAAAATTCCCTGCTCCATTGTGAGTTGACCTCACTTTGCGAAGCTACTGCAGCAGCAGAAGTATACGAAAAGCTTTATTAGGGAGATATTGTTTTCTTAATAACATGGTAAAGATAAAGTCAAGGATTTATAAAAAAAATTCTGACCACATTAATTGTTTAACTCATTGCCAAACTTGGGTTCTACATAAACCTTGATGTAAAAACAGTGAAAAAATCACTACTGTAACTTTGATCTTCACATGCAGTACAGGAAACACAAATGTATTTTAATTCACCTTGCAGTGCCACCTCTGATCCTGCAAGCTGCTACACTAGATGACCTCAGTGTATAAGTTAAAGTTTCAGGCCAGCT
>NW_010106771.1:635-14377 GCF_000699245.1 Pterocles gutturalis | reverse complement strand
TTCCTGCTACATGGCAGCAGTTCTGAAGGACTCATTCTGGCAGCTAGGTTCATAACCCTCTAATCAGTAAAAAAAATAAAAATCATTATTTGTTCAGCAGAGGTTACACCAGCCCCAAATTTGCTGAACAATCTTTTCTGCCAAAGAAATCCTCAGTGGAAAGACCATTGTAGAAACATACAGAGGACTCACCAAAGGCCAGAAATCTTGGACTCCAGCTCTTCTGCCTAACAGCAGATACTTAAAGAAATCTCTGTGCTTTTAAAAAACTTACTACTAGAGAAATATTTGCTCTTGTAGTAGAGTTTGGCATAAAAATCCCTGCTCCTAATAATTTAGCTACGAAAATTCTCAGTTATACATATTTTGCTATATTACTATAGCTCTGTGCTCTCTGTAGCAAAGAACAGGACAAGCATATTTAAACAAATTACCTTCTTGCCCTGACTAATGTCTCTAACCAGTATTTTTTCAACCTATCTTCCTGTCAATTCACAGTAGTTTGAAGATAAATTCTATTGAAATCTGGAACAGAAACAAAAAATACCTGTGCTGTGAAGTGAATATGTTAAGAACAAATGATCATTTGCCATCCTGCCAAAGTCTAATAATGCATTCTAATCATGACGTATATAGTCAATGTTTCAATATTTCCTGTCATGACAGATGTCCTTTAAGGTTTTGTCCTAGTAAAAATGTTAGACACAGTTACACTCATGCAGCTTTTATTACAATCTTTCAAAACTTCAATTTATCCTTACGTTGAAGTTAGATCAGATAAAATCACAATTTATTTCCAAGTTGGTAATGTTAATTCCAGAAAGGTTTGACTATGGTTAGCTATAACTGTACAAAGAACCTAGTTGAAAAAGTTAGAGTTGAAACCCAGAAGCTGACAAACTATGATGCAAGCAATGATCAAGGAAAATTACATAAATGCTCTAGAAAGATCAGTTCTAAACTACTGAATGAATATCAGCCTGCCAGAGAAGAGTGAAACACCCCAAATCCTTCAGTGCCAACAACAGAGCTGGTGGAGTCCTATAAATAAACTCTCCAACTTGTGTCTTCCACAATGCCTTTGCTTGGGAGCTATGTTCTTCCCTCAGAAAGCATTACAGTAATGGCAGGCTGCTCCCATGCTTCCTTTCCTTGCAGGGAGTGAGAAGAGCATCCTGGAGTTAACCTGGGAGAACAACCTAAGGGAATCAGAAGTCTATAGCCTCTAGGTTTACCTGACAGAGTAGGGATATATGTATCACCGATCCAGGTGAAGAGGAGAGGCAAAACACAGGAAAAAAAAGTGTTTTGATCTGTAGATGGTCAGTGATCTTGAATGACTGCATTATTGAATGAGGTCACATGCTTGTCATTCTGTCATTCTGCTGACATCCAATATGTCCATCCAAAACGCTGTATAGAGACTTGTTTGCAAACTCTCGGCTTGAGAGCAACAAATAAGGTTAGAATTCTATAACCCTTCATTGTTTCAGGGTGTAAATTCACTTTATGCCTATTTTTTCGTTTCCTGGTACTGACATAAATCATACCTGTTACAGAGCTCGAATAGAAATCTATGAAAACTGCTCCAGTGTATGATGACATTTATATAAATATCAAATATTGTGCCAATGGGTGTGCTTTGCTTTACATCTATGAACCTAGTCATTAAACCAATGCTATATATTTTCAATATTGCATAGATGACTCTCTCTGCTATCAGTACGGCATGATAGAATTGTAGAAAGGAGGTAAGAATAATATAATTTCCATGGCTTTTATTGCTTCTCCCATTGTCCTCCCTCCTTCTTTATGTTTACAGTAAAACATTCTTTCCTATTATTCTCCACAGAAGTTTGAGATATTTGGGCAAAACTTAAATCTTAATTTAACAAATTTTTGATATAACAATTTACCATAGTTGGTAATATACCTGTGCTCCACAGGTTTAAGTCCTTCTCTCTAGGAACTTTAGAGTCTACATTTATGAAGTAAATCAGAGACCTTATACACTATATGGCCATGTAAGGTCAGTATTTCTTCCACTTCTTTTTAAAAATCCTTTGGATTAGAATGGGAGCTTTTTTTTTTTTAAATAGTTCTTAAAGTGTACCATGAAGTACAGGCAGATATTTAAATAAAGCAGGGAAGTGGCTGATTCACCATCCCTGGAAGTATTTAAAAGACGTGTAGATGTGGCACTTAGGGACATGGTTTAGTGGTTGACTTTGCAGTGTGAGGTTAACCATTGGACTTGATGACATTAAGGGTCTTTTCCAACCTATATGATTCTATGATTCTATGACCCTATATTATCTTCCAACTAAAATACTATGTTAAAGATAAAATACTTATGTGCTTGAAATGAAACTTCACAGTTTTAATTCTTTACTCACTGTCTAGTCTATGCAAAGACTGTTACATGGTAATAAGATTTAGGTGCTGTTATACAGAAGCTTGCATAGTTAAGCTCATATTTTGGTGGATGGGAGCAGTCCAGTCATAAGCACAAATGAATATAAAGCAAATGGGGAAGACTGCAAACTTGGCTTGAACACAGATACACTGTGATCCAACTCCAAAAAGTACTGCTCAAAGGAATTGCCCATCATTGCTAAAGAATAAAAGCAAACATAAGAGGCATCATTTACACAAGGCACAAAGACGTTCGATTTAACAGATTCCAAATTAGGGAAAAAAGCTCACAATAATGAAACACACCACAAATTCTTCAGACTAAAGTACTGCGATGTGAAAAATAGAAATCCAAAGTCATCTCTACAGCTTTAACAGTCTCAAGATATTCCCAAACAAAATATGAAAGCATGACTTCATACCTATTGGAAGAACAGGCATAGCTTTTGTACTTGACTGTAGTCTGAGTAAAATGTTTGGGCATCTGGTCATTCTACATGGTGGGAAGGAAGGGCCACTCAGTGTCTGTTACTGAGGAGTTGAATGTAAAGACTTTGATAGAAGGAATTATGCACCTTGTACGCCAAAACCAGTTCTCTAATGGGCAAGAAAGACATAAGAAGGAGCAGAAGATATTCAGGGGAAGACTTAGCACTTCCCTTCCCCAATAGCAAAGTGCTCCAATATGTATTGAGTTACTTTTCATTAAGCAAAGGACTTAAGTACAGGCTCGTGTTACGGACTGTAGTAGAACTTAAGCATGTACTTAAGTGGATTCCTTTATCCTTGGAAACTTTAGCTCTTGACTTCTCATTCATGCAGCTTAGCTGCTTATCAGGCCTTCTACCTAAAAAGATACCTGCAGAGCAAAGCCAGGATTTGCTTCTATCTGATTAAAATTGGAAGAGAAGGAAAACACGCCTGTAAAAAATATTGCTGCAAACTGTTTTCTCTTACAGAGCCCAACCGACAAAGAAATATGCAAAAGGAGAAGGGAATGGCAAAGCATTTCTTGTTCAAGCAGGTTCCCAGGGTTTTTCCCCACCTCTTCATTCCAGATTGCTTTCTTAGCCACCCTACCATAATTACTCTGTTGCATGCCTTATTACAGATGAAGTTATTGTTGTTACACGTTACTGTTTCACAATAATCAATGCATTTGTACTTATAGCTCCAAATCTCTAAAACCACATAACACATTAATGGCTGTGATCAAAAGCAACCAAAAGTATTTAATATGAGGGCAATGTTCCTTTTAGTAACTGGTGATGGGTACTAGCTTCTCATGTATTCTAGCCAGAATGTCTTGATTTTTATATCAGATGTGCTACTATATGTCACCATATATCTTGCTAAATCAGTTTGCATATGGGCATCTTAGCTGATATAACAAGCCATGTCAACAAATATTGCTATGTACCTCAATTCAGAATCCACTTCTAAGTATGTCAATGATGGTAACATAAAAAACTTTCATATACATATGTAAATTGCAACACAAATTAAATAAAATCAAAGTAATTTAGCAAAGAATATATACTTCTGTTTCATTAGCAGGTAACAGATACGATTCACAGCTAGTGCTTGGCTTTTACACAACAAAATAATTCAGTGTTGGCATTTGTTTAATTCTACATCGTAATGCAAATGTAAAACTAAAAAAAGTTTGAAATCAAATATTTCGGCTAGATCTCATTAAATTTTACTACCTTACATTGTAAAAACAAACCTAAACCAATGGCATCGTTTCACAGGATTGATTTCATGATTTTGTGGCGAAACTTAAAAGCATTCCAAAGAATCAGAAAAGCAGACCAAGAGGAAGGGAAGCAGCCAGAACCGAGTTGCATAAACTCAACAATATTGATAAAATTTATTCCTTAGACTATTACTCTTTGGTAGGAAAATCTGAGGATTAAATTGTTTATTTAATTATAAACAATACAGTGGCATCTTATTGTAAAGACTTCTTTTCTTTTTTTTTTTTTCATCATCCTTCTTTTATGGTCCATTTATTTTCCTTTGACATCAACTAACTGCAGATTACAGGATTATTTCAGCAACTCATCACAGGTCATCATAGTTGGGGTTCAGAAGTGCCATACAGAAATGGTGTGCATTCAGATCCTATTGGAACAAGTAGGAACAGAGCTAAAGAAAAGACCTCAGTCCTTTAGGGCTCAACTCAGCTCTTTTAAATAGGAGAGCAAGCTCCTTGACAAGAATCCCTTTACAGTCTAGGCTATGTTTACTTGAATTGGCACATCATCTATTTCAGAAGCTCTAAGCAGTACCAGAATGTATACTTAGGACTGCAAAAATAAAGGTCAATAGATTTTTTTTTTTGGCAATGGACAAAGAAGTAAATATGAAACTTGTAATGCACTGATTGTATTTTAAAAAAAAAGTAATAGGAGAAATTATGATGCATAAAATGAAACATTAAGAAAGGCAGAAAGCCGGGCCAGCGTTATAGTAGTTCTAGGCAAACTCATATAAAAGAGCCAATTTTGAGAAATAAATTAATACAATGGACAAGATAATCTGTATGCAAACTAACTACATTTTTCATTGAGGCATACGTATGAAATCTAATCGGTCATTCGCACACAAACAGTTAACATGACAGCACACTTATTTTTAGCAAATGTATGTTATAATTTATAGCCCCCAATTTTTGCCTCTGGGCTAGTTAGAAGCTGGAAGTGCTGGAGGAAGCAGTGAGGGATTAGGAATAGTGATGTTCAGGTTCCAGAAGGCACACTAGAAGCAGTTCTATGCTTGTTTTTCACAAAATCTGAGGGAAATCATACTATTCTTTTAAATTATAGTCTTGTCATTATTGTATCACTTTTCAGATTCTTTTCAATTTGTTCTGTATTGCTAAAGGTACAACTGTCATTGAGTTTTTGGCTAGCACATTGTTACTACAACACAAAGGGAACTCTTTCTGGTTCGGCTAAAGATATCGCAGATTTGAAAACATAGAACATTTATAGAAAAATGTGATGGCTGTTAAGCTAAATATTTTAACTTTGAATGAATTCATTTGACATTGTATTGCTACTGAAAAACAAAGATAAAAAAAAATACTATAATTAAACCACATACTCAGATTTAGCCCAAATCACTGAAAATTACAACAGCATAATTCACTATATTCTCTCTATGCTGTTTGTCTGACATGTTGTTTTTTATTACACTTGAATGTTAAGGTAAACACAGACCCTTCTTTTTCCACTGGCAGCTGCTCTGGTATCCATCCAAAATAGCATGTGAATACAGTAGTCCTATGACATAGATCGCACCTCTGTGTGATAAGAACTTTCTGCTGAAACAGCTAATTAGTCTCCTACTTAGAACTAAAAAATAAATGTACAACATCTTTTCCAGAAGCTTCAGAACATTTGTATCAAAAAGGAGTCCAGAAATTCCTGCAAAATGCGTAAAGACAGATAAGCATCAGAAAAACAAACTATTTAACATAAAAATAAAGAGAAGATAGCTTTTCTCTTCTATTCATTTTTCTGTTTTATTTTCATTTGTTGGAGAGTTTATATTTTCAGGAAGACAGAAAGTGGAATAACACAACTGTTTTGGCAGAACATTCTAAAACGTCTTGAAGACTTCAGCTATCAGACATTATTATATTAAAAAACATTTTGTTTTGTGATTGAGAAACCAAAAGTAGAATTTAAGGACAGAGAAGTTACTATGATTTTTATCTATAACTCTGGCTCTGTTATAAGCTATACTACCACTTATACTCTGGCTATACAAGCCATCTAAAAAACCCTAAAAAAATACTCAATTTAACAAGCTAACCTTTTACATGATTCAATACAATATAGAGCCAGACCTAACATATTAAGATAAAAACAAACAACTTTTTTCTTTCCCATCTTGTACAAGAAATAAGTAATTGTATTTATCTCTTTTTGTAAGCCTGAAACTACTTAGAAAATGCCAAGTCAAAAAAAAAATAAAATTTATACAGAATGGATAGTGTACCAAAGTTGTTACATTATAAAGGCAGGATGATCACATTTTGGAAGAAGTTCACTGTTCCTAAGTATGTATAGGTAAGGAATGCGGGTGGATGCAGATAGATGGGAGGGGAAGGAAAATGATACAGAGTAAATGGATGGGGAAAGCAAATGAAGAGACAGCAACCTGGGAAGCAGATGAATACACTCATGGCTAATTGACTCAGTATTTCTTAACCAGATTCCTTTTCTAATCAGGACAATAACAACACACACACAGAATCCTCTAATTAGCATACAATTAATATTTAAATAAGTTCTAGAAGATTAACATTCACAGATATATACTATGTAATCTGTACACGAATGATATACATTTCCTAGCGATAACATCTGATAGGCAAATGTAGCTTAAACAATAATATATTTATTACTGATACAAAAAGACTATATACTATTTGACATGTCAGGTATTTAAAAATTTTGCTATTGTTAAAGACATTTCTGGAATTTCAGTGGTATAAGGTTCGAATATTTAATATTCATCCTGCTGACACATATTTGGAACTACTTGAATTAGAAGAAAAAAAATTATGAAACTGAAAAAGCATAAAAGTTAGAACACAATTTATTTTCAGAAACAGTATTAGCAATATTTATAAGTATTCCCCATGTCAAAGCAGCTTCAAATAAGATTCACATTCCTCATGAACAATGAAGACTGCAGAAACTTACAAAATACATTACATATGTTTTTCAGAACAAGCTCATGATTAAGGAGCTAGACCACATGTCATGTTCAGCTCTCCCACCTACCCTACTGTTCTGTGTTAAAGAGGATGTGAAAAGCTGTTTCTCGTACACAGTATGTGGAACTTACAAGGACAGAGAACATAGCTACATGTGTGCCTCATGTCACAATATCTTTTAATCCATAACTTGATTGATGATCTAGCGGGTTTACAGTTAAAGCTTCCCTCCCATATTACACAAGCACAAAGATTTACAACAGACATGTAAATAATTAAGATATTAAAAACTAATATAACATAGATTCCAGGCCTGTCAATATATTTTAACTGCTCCCTTAGCCTACTATTTTGAGGTACAGGATACTTTCAGTTTCCCCACATAATAATAATCTCACAGAACCAGGGCCCTTTAATGTAATTTTTCTTGTTGATAAAAACCAGACTCTTGTTTAGTAGCATCTACTTCAGGTTAGAATTTTAAATAAACAAAATCTAGGTAATAAGAGCTCATACATTAAAAAAATTGTGTTAGTTAACATTTTAACAATATTGCATCAATCACCGAATGGCTGTTCAGCTCCACTGACTGAACATTGCAAGACCTTGTCAAAACATTTTACCTGACAGATATGTTTATTCTTCCATTTGCTCAGCACACATTGACTGTTTTGCATTAAGTCCTAAAGGGCAACAGAAAACAGAGAGTGGAGTTGGCAGTACACATTGTCACTATCAGTTAACATACTTCTGATTTTCAAGTTTATAGATGAAGCATGCCATACAAAGATGCAGCTGTTTTAGAACAGCCCATCAGACAAAAGCACATTTATCATCACTAGGAGAGCTGAATCTTTATGAAAATTAAAGCTGTTGAAAGAGGTTTGAAAACTGGATTATATGTTGCTGTACTTGAAACTTTTTCAGAAACATACCTCTAACTCCTTGAGTGTATCTCGCAGTTTGTCTGGTCGCCTATTTTTCAGTATCCAAGGATAATCTCGAGCTGGCAAATGAAAGTTAAAAAAGAAAAAAGAAGATAGAGAATATGTGTATGTACAGGTGACTGTATATATATGTGTATATATGTGTGTGTGTACAAATATACATTTACATATAATAAAAAAAAGTTCTTCAAGTTGAGCTTCCTTTTTTGTGGAAACAAAACTAGGATTGCTAGGAGTTACATTAAAAGTAAAACTTACCTGTAATTGGAAGGAAATGGCTATGGTTTCTATTGGTTTGTATTGTCAAATGATAACCTGTTGAAAGGCTCTGTCGTAGGAACAGTTAGCATGAAATATCCACATTGACCATGACTTCACCATGGCAATTGTGTACAAAGCTCTCAGGATGTAATATCTTACCCAGCTACTAAGTACTTCCAATGAGAAAGCATCTCACATTCAGTATGTTAACTCCGATTCAAGTTCTCAAATCCTAAACAGGTACTATTCTTTTGAACCAGCACGTCATTGCCTGATTTTAAAAAGCAGGCACTAATAGGTCTGCAGAATATATATGCATGGATATGTGAATATACAGAGGTATTGACAACAGGTAATTGTGACTGCCATAACTATGGAGTATAGTTATTTATAGGATTTGTGTTTGCAAATTTGGTCTGAAGAATCTGCCAAGTCAAGCAAACAAGAAACTGCATGACTGCTACAGCCCTTTAGCAAATTTATTAATGTTCAGCAAACTATTGTGAAAATTCTGGCCTAATACATTAATCCTGAAACCAGGAGGCAAAGCTTCCTCCGGAGTTGCTAGTAATAGGCTTGTTTCACAGCTGAGAATCAGGTTCTAATAACTCATGAAATTTCATCTATTAAAAGTGAGCAGTTTTCTCTTTGTAAGTATACAATAAAAACCACAAGAAACTAGAACACATTGTCTTTTAAAAATCTAGCCTATTTAAAGGAAACCTGATGAAAAGTTTTGGGCTCCAAGCTGTCAGTTTGTATGCCAACTTCCAGACTGAATGACTTAACAGTTGTGCTTAAACCTCCCTGCAAAAAGGAGTTTACAATAGAAGTGCTATAGAGTGAAAAAATGAAGGATTTCATAGATCAACAAAAGAGCACACCAACATACAAGTTCTCTTTGTGTTTTACTGGACTGATGCCAATGTTGGTGGAACTGTTATGATAATATTAATTAGGCATGTAAGATCACATTTTCAATGGGTGCCTTCATAAATACTGGAATATTTATCCACGTATGCAAAATGGGAAATTGCCTGTACAGATACCAAACTTTATATACAAATCAGCAGCTGTGAATAAAGTTGCACAAAGCTCCTCTTTAAGAAACATGTTATACGGTGCTTTGTGCCTAGGTCATTCCTATATTTGCAACAACGAGGTACAGTAGTTCATGTTCCTTTTGCATGTCACACGTATGAAAAACAACAGTTGGGACTTCTGTATAATGAGGTTTACCTGGGCCTGCTTCTCTTTTCATACAGGCAGCGACTGTAAGATAATGCTACTCAGAGCATTCAGGGATATAAATCCCTACTTATAACCCTTGCTCACCTCCCCACCTTTACAGAGCTGTATTGACTGAGTGACACACAACCCTTCACAGCAGGTGTAGATTTACCACATGGCTGCATGCACCTTTATACCCATCCCCACTGGGGCTTCAACCTGCTCCAAACATACCTTATGGTGTTGCAAATAACTTACCCTTCTGGAATACATTTTGCCTTCAAACGCATGCACAATGCAATGTTAATTTTCATTATAAGATAAAATGTTAAGGCAATTCTTACAGCATACAAATTATTTTGTCAAGTCACCTGAAAATCAATTAGTTTTTTCAGTGTTGTCATGTAATAATGTTTGAACATTAATGAATGCTGTGAGCAATAGTAACTATGCAGGAGTTGTAAAACTTGAGCTAAAGAAAAGTCGTACTAATATAAAAATCTTTAACTGTCACAGTATTGCTGTGTGATAGCATAAACTGAAATTGCTTTTAACTAGATAACACAGAACAGTGTAAACGTTTCAAAGCTAAAAGCATTCTGTGAAGGCAGCTGATTATTAACCTGGAATTTGATTTTGGCTGAAAGTATTATAGTTATATTTTTCAGTTTTAAGGCAGTTGGTATTTCAGTTCAAGAGCTGATTGGGAAAAATGTATATTACTCATCTGCTGAGTAAATTTCATAATGAAAAATATGGATTGTGATTATTTTTGTGATTCCTTGACAATGGACTTGAGAAGCAATACACACTATTACGTTTAGCGACACAGAAAAAAAACCAGATTGCAATTATACCAGGAAGGAATAATTACAACTTCTAAATGGTTTTGCGCTGTGTAGTTCTGTGACCACCTGTCTTAGATGGCATGTGCAGAAAGTTACATTGGAAGCAGTCTGAGGGTATTTTAATACTTTTTCAGGGGCATCACCAATCCAAATTAATAATCTGGTTTTACTGTAACAAGAAACTCAGAAAATGTCCTTACATTCTGCTAGCTTTTGCTTCTCTTCTAAGTAACCATGCTTCATCTGTGATGCTAAAGGAAAGAAAGGATGAAAAGATGAATGATAATCCTTACGACTGCTGTCAGCAAACATTAATATTAGAGAGAAGACTCATACCATTTGATAAAACATAGAAATTTACAAACAATTAAGACAGACCTGATGTTTTCACCTCGTAAGGTGGATATCTTAAATTTTCAGTGAAAGAAAGGCTTCTGCAGCCCAACAGGTGGGCCAGCATTACTGAGCCTCCAATCTCATTAGATAGTGAAGTGAGCTGCAACTGAACCCAAAAGAGAAGCTGAGTCAGTCTGTCAGCAGAGCCATGGAGACAGCGTATTAACCACGAAACTCAGCCCACAGGATGCTGGCACAAGCCTCCACTCTAACCTGGCCGCAAAGAGGAAGTAACTCTAGCCGAACAGACCTTTTGGCCCATCCTGAAACTTCTAGGATTAACAGGATTAATCAGATAAAGAAAATTGATCGTTCACTCTGAAATGGCCATTTCAGAGACCAGGTAGGGATGCAGGAGGCCAGGGCTGGCACTCTCGTGCGTTCACGATGCCCTCTGCTGGGATTCCATCAAACACCCAACTACCGCAGCGCCAGGGTCCAACTGCCCGAGCCTTGGACTGCACCGTCCCTCACAATGATGTTAGTACGGCATTTTGGTATTCTGCAGCAGGTGAAAGGGCTGAATAGAAGATAAAAGACTATATAAAATATTAGAATTTAGAGTTTTAAACCCCACTGCTGTTTCTAATGACAAAGAAGTTGGGTTTACGCAAATATTTTCCCTTTCTTTTTCTTCTGAGGAATAAAATGTTTTTAAATACTCTGTTGTAACTTGGGAGAGATAACTTCCTTCTGTGCTTCCTTACTACATAGAAATACAGAGGCATATACTAACAAGAAATTTGAAGTTATATTTTTCAGAGGAAGCAGTTGGTGCAAAGATTGAACAATTGTAAGTTTTGTTTAGTTTTAGTTATGGTTCTTTATATTTTACCTGGTTCCTTGTTGTCATAGTACTGGTGGATCCCAATATCGTCATCTATACAATTGAATGTAAATATATTTAATTATGGATGTGACACTGGAAACAAAACACAACTTAACATCAAAGTTCAGGACCTCAATTTTTGCTAGCTGGAGTGAAGTGTTAGATGTTAAAATACAAGTGAGAACAGAAAAAACTACAGCATGCAGTCTGAATACCAGTGGGACTTTCAAGAATCAGCAAGGAAGGGCTGAAGGAGAATGTGACACATCCTTACATTTATTTGGAGCTGTCATTTCCTTCACATACACACTTTGATTCTCTTCCAGCTGCCAACATGCAAAAGTATTTTTATCACCTTCTTAGTTAGCATCTTTTATGTTCTTCCATATAAAAAGATAAGGATCATGGTGAAAAGTGTACCTCAGAATAACTCAAAATGTTTTATGATGATTGGCACAGCTGAGCTAAAGACAACAGGGTTTTTCTAAGATTCGTGAACTCATAAAGCTGCCTTTTCAAAGGAACCAATATTCTTAATCTATAGGTATTATTGCCTACCCAGTTCACATGGCAAATAAATTTGGATGTTTCAGGTACATTGGGACTGCAAGTCACACCAGCCAGTTCCTGATATGGCTGACTGGTAAATACTTTGGTGTGCCAAGGTAAGCTCCACCACATAGATCTAAATATTGCTTTAAGTTGCATGTTTTAAAATAATTAGTATGACACTGCATCTGCCTCCTTCTAAACTCAGACCAGGATATACCATCGGGAGAAATTCCTTACATGGAGGAAATGTAGGAAGGCACTGCAGTGGCAATACTGCTTTTAAAACAAGACAGTAGTCCTCCCTTCTGCCTCAGAATTTTAAAATGAGGTTTGTAGGCAAAGAATATATGGGGAGAGTGGAAGCAAGAAGGTCAAAGATGGAAAATTGGCATAGTAGACCACAGCACACCTTTAATTACAATAAATCACAACTACATGTTTACTTAAACCATCAGACTTTTCTATGAAATACAGCTTTTGACTCCTTTATCTTCTTGTTGTTACAGAACAGTTCTCACACAAAAATGGGATGTCAAGACACATTGAGTCCGTATTTGAATAATACTATTCAAATAATATCAATAATATTCAAAATAATAATTCAGTAAGATTAAATAATATCCAAAATAATATTTCAACAGAAGTATTGTATACTACAATTGGCATGAAGCATCATAAATAATATTTTGATAAGGCCGACTTATAAACCAGTGGGAATTTTTTTAGTATTCTATTTTAGCAATAGCAAGGCAAGATGAATGAAGGTAATTTCTACATGGCTAGTAATTAGTCATATGTCTCCTGGAACAATCAATTAATAAGATAAATATATCCTTGTAAGTATAAAATTTCAAGTAATAATGCAAAATACCCAGAACATGCAGTATTTTTTTATTTTCATGGTAAATACAAATAAAAATGTCTCTGCAAATCACTTCACTCTAGAGTTTCATTCATCCAAACTAGTCATTGAAGCAAAGCTTACAGGCAAGTAGGGCATAGCTTCCTAAAAAGGAAAATGCATTTAATTAAATATAATCTTAACATTTTTTACTTGAAAGGAGGCTCCAGTTCCATGATGAGATAAGCAAAGAAGCTGACCAAGTTCAAACTTCATATTGCTGCCTAATTTTCTTTCTCCTGAGTATAAAAACCACTTCATGTAGGTATTCAGAATTTTATATCAGTTTAATATTCATCAACAAGCTTTGCTGTTTTGTTTCTAGTGACAGGTAACAGCTCACCTCTAATATGTAAGTTAGTCTTCAAAGACCACAGGAACATCTCAGTCAGGCAGAAAGACATCTGGTGGCAGATGGAGCCTTATCACTATCAAAGGATGGAAAGAAACTGCATGAGCAAATTAATTACCCTCTATCACCAGTGAAACTGCAAGTATTTTGGAAATCAAGTGCTAGAAGAACTTGGTGCCAATGATATTCTGTTGTATGTAATTTGTAGTTTAGTGCTAGAAGAACTCACTGCCAATGATACTTTGTTATATATAATTTGTAGGTTTTGACTGCAAT
>NW_010106771.1:0-617 GCF_000699245.1 Pterocles gutturalis | reverse complement strand
GGATAAGAAATGTATATACGTCTATATACTCATCATACACAGACACAAATCAACCTTTGTTTAAATTTACAGCTGCTCTCACCAAAGTGAACACCTTTGTACTTGATGGTTCTCATATACACATTATAATTATTTTTACTGTATTGTTATTATTGTGGTACATACAAAAGTGAAGCCACTACTTAAAGATCTGGCTTAGATTGGAGAATTTGGCTTTCAGGACAAAATTTTAAACACTATATATTGGGAAGTGTCAATAAAGTCAAGAAACAGTTTTGAACACATAATATTTGCAGACATCAGTTATAGTGCTAAACATATAAAATGACGGCTTTCCATCCCTCTCTCTTTAAAATTGATTAGAATTCAGAGGGGAAATGGGATAAAATAACTCTATTGCTAAGGTAAAACTGGAATTCAATTTAATACCTGGTTCTTTTTCTGGCTCATGCAAGACTGACTGTCTGCTTTCACAATATCTTCACAAACAATAGCCAGGGATATTCTGGTGGTTTCAAAGCCTTACTGACAAATGAAGATGTTCTGCAATGGCTAGCCTGCACCAGTATCTGTGTTAGGAGTGCCTTCTTTAAAAAAAAAACCAAGCCTTCAGTTTA
>NW_010106770.1:0-2279 GCF_000699245.1 Pterocles gutturalis | reverse complement strand
CCAGGAAGATGTAAAAAGACTTTTGAAACTGAAAGGCAATTCATATAAGTGAAATACTTCAAGGCCTGAAATTCCCTGTAGGACCCCAGAAACTCTAGAAACACGAGCAGGGAAGAAATCTTCAAATCCCCCTCTTAGAACTGAAATCACTTAATAGACTACCAGAGCTCAAATAAATGTGGGAGGAATTTTAATGACTGCAGGTATTTCCTGCCTAGAAATGATTGTCACCTGCTGAGAGGTGATATTGGGGTGGGAGCGCCCGGGTCGGCTCCCTAAAGCCCCCTCGCCTGGCTCCAGCCGCTGGCCCCCCACCCTTGGCTGACCCCGGCAAGCCCTGCCCTGCTCTGGGCACGCATCCTGCCATCCCTGTGGCTGCCGTCAGGATCAGCCCTCGCCACGAACACCTGCAAACACCTGCAGCAGCGGCTTGGCCACAGCTGCGAGAGCCGTGACCCCGCAGCATCTCCCTGCTCTGCCCAGGCAGGAGCGGGCACCGGGCACTCCGCAAATCCCGGCTCAGAGCTGCCGTGGGGCGGAGGGAGTCTGGGAAAGTCAATCCTGGAAATGACCTTTAGAAGGAAACTGTAGCGCAGATAATTTATCACACAGAAATGAAAGCAAAAATAAAATCTGCATACCTAATTTCTTTTTCCCTTCAAAGCTTGGTATCAGATTTTGCAAACTGCGTTATATATGTTTACATTTCTATAAAAGCAAGTGCTCCATGGAGGAGCAGTTTAGGTAATTCACATTTGCATCATGTGTAGATATGATAAATAATAAATATGTAGCTGATAAATGGTACTGTGCAACTGGAAGACCTATTTTTTATTGAATGGCTGACTAAATACTCATGTAAAAGTCATAACTTGATGCTTCTTTTACCCTGGGGCTGCAGTAATTTATCGTTGTAATTTATAGACGCTGTCTTGGTGAGGGGACAGTTTCAGACTAGCCCAGGGACTGCCCCGTCCCACCGGCTCCTCCCTTGGGGTGCATGGGGCGGGGGGGTCCTGGGGGCGTGCGATGAGCAGAGAGGTGCGATGGGTCAAACCCCGGCGTTTGGGGTGAAATGGTGCCATGAGAGCGGGGGGACCGTCCTCCCCAGGACCCCGGCATGGAACGATGCACAGGAGGAGACCTCGGCTGCTCTGGCACCACCAAGCCCGCATGGTCGCACCCCATCAGCACACGTTCCAGTGCCACCCGTGCACAGTCACCCACGTGCACAGTCGCCCACGTGCACAGCCGCCTGCACACCGTGGCACGTGTTCTCCCGCACGCCCACACACCCAGGAGGGAGCAGGGGTCCATCCTCCCCTCAGCCCACCTCCTGTTCCTGGTGGATAACAAATCCCCATCCCGGGGCTGGGCCCCTCTCCTGGGGGTGTGATTTTTAACCCCGCTCGGATCAGGAAACCTCTGCCCTGCCCACCCCACGCTGACTTTGTGAAGCTGCTCTGGAGAATCCACCGACAGCCGAAAATCTGCAACTGAATCAGGAAAACTGAGGTTCATAAAGCACAGAGCTGCTGTCCAGCCTGCGAGACAGGGAGCGTAAATCCCGCCACGTACAGCGGCTGAAAGTTTTCTATAAAAAATGTACAGAGGACAAAACCATCCCTCCCAAAACACCAGCGGGCCCCGTCGCTGCCAACGATCAACAGGATTAATTGGAGAAGGAATTTAAGAAATATATTCCAGGCAATATTCTGCCTTTGATAATTTAGAGGCAGCCATGATAACCACTGTTTGTACATGACAGTCATACGAAATAATAAACCTTGCTAGCTATAAACATTACCAAATTCTGACACTATTGATTTATTATGTCTAACAGTGACATCAAACCGAACAACTGACAGAAACAATGTTACAGCTTTAAGAGCAGTTTGTCAACGATTAATTCTGCCAAACGGGGTTTAGTTTTATGCTGGGACTGCTTGTCTAGCAGTTGTCAATCCCAGCAAAAATTACTACTGCCACACGTCTGCTCACGCCAGCCCGAGGCGCCGCTCCGCTAGCCCTCATTACCCCTATCACGGCAAATACAGATGCAAGGCCAGTCCCTATTTAATATGCGTGTTAATTATGCAAATTATTAATTGGGCTGGTGCTTGAGGACTTGTGTTTATGCCCAGATTAGAGTCAATAACTGTATCACGCAGCATTTTAAGCCTGACCTGTGACAGAAATAAAGCTGTGCTGAAAGCGACATTTTCTCAGCGCTGCGGCTCCTCGCCGTGCGGCTGCGGCGGATCCGCCGGGCTCTGCTC
>NW_010106769.1:0-281 GCF_000699245.1 Pterocles gutturalis | reverse complement strand
CCCTCCCCAGCCGCCTTCTTTCCTTCTCCTCCTCTGTGGGATCTTGCAGCGTCTAACTGCAGCTTACAGTGCTACAGATTAAGAATTCTGTGCTGGTAACTCACAATCACAGTAATTTTGCAGTAAGTCTCCATTGCTCCTGAGCAAAGAGCATCTACCCCTAGAGCTGAGGGCAGCCAGGTCCCACTGTCAGGATTAGCATTTTTTTAGAAAAAACATACTAGTACATTAGGAAATATCACAGAGATGAAGGTAAAATATTGGAGCTGAAAAGAGCAAAT